>NC_056744.1:1841647693-1841681559 GCF_019279795.1 Protopterus annectens | reverse complement strand
ATGGGCTCACACAGGAATAAGATCATGTGCATAAATGGGCTCACACAGGAATAAGATCATGTGCATAAATGGGCTCACACAGGAATAAGATCATGTGCATAAATGGGCTCACACAGGAATAAGATCATGTGCATAAATGGGCTCACAGGAATAAGATCATGTGCATAAATGGGCTCACAGGAATAAGATCATGTGCATAAATGGGCTCACACAGGAATAAGATCATGTGCATAAATGGGCTCACACAGGAATAAGATCATGTGCATAAATGGGCTCACACAGGAATAAGATCATGTGCATAAATGGGCTCACACAGGAATAAGATCATGTGCATAAATGGGCTCATATAGGAATAAGATCATGTGCATAAATGGGCTCACACAGGAATAAGATCATGTGCATAAATGGGCTCATGCAGGAATAAGATCATGTGCATAAATGGGCTCACGCAGGAATAAGATCATGTGCATTAATGGGCTCATGCAGGAATAAGATCATGTGCATAAAAGGGCTCACACAGGAAAAAGATCATGTGCATAAATGGGCTCTCACAGGAAAAAGATCATGTGCATAAAAGGGCTCACACAGGAATAAGATCATGTGCATAAATGGACTCAAACAGGAATAAGACCATGTGCATAAATGGGCTCACACAGGAATAAGATCATGTGAATAAATGGGCTCACACAGGAATAAGAAAATGTGCATAAATGGGCTCACACAGGAAAAAGATCATGTGCATAAATGGGCTCACACAGGAGTAAGATCAGGTGCATAAATGGGCTCACACAGGAATAAGATCATGTGCATAAATGGGCTCACGCTGGAATAAGATCATGTGCATTAATGGGCTCATGCAGGAATAAGATCATGTGCATAAATGGGCTCACACAGGAATAAGATCATGTGCATAAATGGGCTCACACAGGAATAAGATCATGTGCATAAATTGGCTCACACAGGAATAAGATCATGTGCATAAATGGACTCACACAGGAATAAGATCATGTGCATAAATGGGCTCACACAGGAATAAGATCATGTGCATAAATTGGCTCATGCAGGAATAGGATCATGTGCATAAATGGGCTCTCACAGGAATAAGATCATGTGCATAAATGGGCTCATACAGGAATAACATCATCTGCATAAATGGGCTCACACAGGAATAAGATCAGGTCCATAAATGGGCCAACACAGGAATAAGATCATGTGCATAAATAGGCTCACACAGGAATAAGATCATGTACATTAATGGGCTCATCCAGGAATAAGATCATGTGCATAAAAGGGCTCACACAGGAATAAGATCAGGTACATAAATGGGCTTACACAGGAATCCAATCATGTGCATAAATGGACTCACACAGGAATAAGATCATGTGCATAAATGGGCTCACACAGGAATCAGATCATGTGCATAAATGGGCTCACACAGGAAAAAGATCATGTGCATAAATGGGCTCACACAGGAATAACATCATGTGCATAAATGGGATCACACAGGAATAAGATCATATGCATAAATGGGCTCACGCAGGAATAGGATCGTGCATAAATGGGCTCACACAGGAATAAGATCATGTGGATAAATGGACTCACACAGGAATCAGATCATGTGCATAAATGGGCTCAAGCAGGAATAGGATCATGTGCATAAATGGGCTCATGCAGGACTAGAATCATGTGCATAAATGAGCTCACACAGGAATAAGATCATGTGCATAAATGGGCTCTCACAGGAAAAAGATCATGTGCATAAAAGAGCTTACACAGGAATAAGATCATGTGCATAAATGGGCTCTCACAGGAAAAAGATCATGTGCATAAAAGAGCTTACACAGGAATCAGATCATGTGTATAAATGGGCTCACGGAGGAATAGGATCATGTGCATAAATGGGCTCTTGCAGGAATAGGATCATGTGCATAAATGGGTTCACGCAGGAATAAGATCATGTGCATTAATGGGCTCATGCAGGAAAAAGATCATGTGCATAAAAGGGCTCACACAGGAATAAGATCAGGTGCATTAATGGGCTCATGCAGGAATAAGATCATGTGCATAAATGGGCTCACACAGGAATAAGATCATGTGCATAAATGGGCTCACACAGGAATAAGATCATGTGCATAAATGGGCTCACACAGGAATAGGATCATGTGCATAAATGGTCTCACACAGGAATAGGATCATGTGTATAAATGGGCTCACACAGGAATGGGATCATGTGCAAAAATGTGCTCATACAAGAATAAGATCATGTGCATAAACGGGCTCACGCAGGAATAGAATCATGTGCATAAATGGGCTCACTCAGGAATAAGATCATGTGCATAAATGGGCTCACACAGGAAAAAGATCATGTGCATAAATGTGCTCACACAGGAATAAGATCATGTGCATAAATGGGCTCACACAGGAATAAGATCATGTGCATAAATGGGCTCACACAGGAATAAGATCATGTGCATAAATGGGCTCATGCAGGAATAAGATCATGTGCATAAATGGGCTCATGCAGGAATAAGATCATGTGCATAAATGGGCTCATGCAGGAATAAGATCATGTGCATAAATGGGCTCACACAGGAAAAAGATCATGTGCAAAAATGGGCTCACACAGGAATAAGATCATGTGCATAAATGGGCTCACACAGGAATAAGATCATGTGCATAAATGGGCTCACACAGGAATAAGATCATGTGCATAAATGGGATCTCACAGGAATAAGATCATGTGCATAAATGGGCTCACACAGGAATAAGAACATGTGCATAAATGGGCTCACTCAGGAATAAGATCAGGTGCATAAATGGGCTTATACAGGAATAAGATCATATGCATAAATGGGATCACACAGAAAAAGGATCATGTGCATAAATGGGCTCACACAGGAATAAGATCATGTGCATAAATGGGCTCACACAGGAATAAGATCATGTGCATAAATGGGCTCACACAGGAATAAGATCATGTGCATAAATGGGTTCATACAGGAATAAGATCATGTGCATAAATGGGCTCTCACAGGAATAAGATCACATGCATAAATGGGCTCACACAGGAATAAGAAAATGTGCATAAATGGGCTCATGCAGGAATAAGATCATGTGCATAAATGGGCTCACACAGGAATAAGATCAGGTGCATAAATGGGCTCACACAGGAATAAGATCATGTGCATAAATGGGCTCACACAGGAATCAGATCATGTGCATAAATGAGCTCACACAGGAATAAGATGATGTGCATAAATGGGCTCATGCAGGAATAGGATCATGTGCATAAATGGGCTCTCACAGGAATAAGATCACTTGCATAAATGGGCGCACGTAGGAATAAGATCATGTGCATAAATGGGCTCACACAGGAATAAGATCATGTGCATAAATGGGCTCACACAGGAATAAGATCATGTGCATAAATGGGCTCACACAGGAATAAGAAAATGTGCAGAAATGGGCTCACACAGGAATAGGATCATGTGCATAAATGGGCTCACGCAGGAATAAGATCATATGCATAAATGGGATCACACAGAAAAAGGATCATGTGCATAAATGGGCTCACACAGGAATAAGATCATATGCATAAATGGGCTCACGCAGGAATAGGATCATGTGCATAAATGGGCTCATGCAGGAATAGGATCAGTGCATAAATGGGCTCACACAACAATAAGATCATGTGCATAAATGGGTTCACACAGGAATAAGATCATGTGCATAAATGGGTTCATACAGGAATAAGATCATGTGCATAAATGGGCTCACACAGGAATAAGATCATGTGCATAAATGGGCTCATGCAGGAATAAGATCATGTGCATAAATGGGCTCATGCAGGAATAAGATCATGTGCATAAATGGGCTCACACAGGAATAAGATCATGTGCATAAATGGGCTCACACAGGAATAAGATCATGTGCATAAATGGGCTCATGCAGGAATAAGATCATGTGCATAAATGGGCTCACACAGGAATAAGATCATGTGCATAAATGGGCTCACACAGGAATAAGATCATGTGCATAAATGGGCTCATGCAGGAATAAGATCATGTGCATAAATGGGCTCACACAGGAATAAGATCATGTGCATAAATGGGCTCACACAGGAATAAGATCAGGTCCATAAATGGGCTCACACAGGAATCAGATCATGTGCATAAATGAGCTCACACAGGAATAAGATCATGTGCATAAATGGGCTCACACAGGAATAAGATCATGTGCATAAATGGGCTCACACAGGAATAAGATCATATGAATAAATGGGCTCACAGGAATAAGATCATGTGCATAAATGGGCTCACACAGGAATAAGATCATGTGCATAAATGGGCTCACACAGGAATAAGATCATGAGCATAAATGGGCTCACACAGGAATAAGATCATGTGCATAAATGGGCTCATGCAGGAATAGGATCATGTGCATAAATGGTCTCACACAGGAATAAGATCATGTGCATAAATGGGCTCACACAGGAATAAGATCATGTGCATAAAAGGGCTCACGCTGGAATAAGATCATGTGCATTAATGGGCTCATGCTGGAATAAGATCATGTGCATAAATGGGCTCACACAGGAATAAGATCATGTGCATAAATGGGCTCACACAGGAATAAGATCATGTGCATAAATGGGCTCACACAGGAATAAGATCATGTGTATAAATGGGCTCAAGCAGGAATAAGATCATGTGCATAAATGGGCTCACGCTGGAATAAGATCATCTGCATTAATGGGCTCATGCAGGAATAAGATCATGAGCATAAAAGGGCTTACACAGGAATCAGATCATGTGCATAAATGGACTCAAACAGGAATAACATCATGTGCATAAATGGGCTCACACAGGAATAAGATCATGTCCATAAATTTGCTCAAACAGGAATAACATCATGTGCATAAATGGGCTCACACAGGAATAAGATCAGGTCCATATATGGGCCCACACAGGAATCAGATCATGTGCATACATGGGCTCACACAGGAATCAGATAGTGTGCATAAATGGGCTCACACAGGAATAAGATCATGTGCATAAATTTGCTCATGCAGGAATAGGATCATGTGCATAAATGGGTTCTCACAGGAATAAGATCACTTGCATAAATGGGCTCACACAGGAATAAGATCATGTGCATAAATGGGCTCATATAGGAATAAGATCATATGCATAAATGGGCTCACACAGGAATCAGATCATGTGCATAAATGAGCTCACACAGGAATAAGATCATGTGCATAAATGGGCTCATGCAGGAATAGTATCATGTACATAAATGGATTCACACAGGAATAAGATCATGTGCATAAATGGGGTCATACAAGAATCAGATCATGTGCATAAATGGGCTCACACATGAATAAGATCATGTGCATAAATGGGCTCATGCAGGAATAAGATCATGTGCATAAATGGGCTCATGCAGGAATAAGATCATGTGCATAAATGGGCTCACACAGGAATAAGATCATGTGCATAAATGGGCTCACGCAGGAATAAGATCATGTGCATAAATGGGCTCATGCAGGAATAAGATCATGTGCATAAAAGGGCTCACACAGGAATAAGATCAGGTCCATAAATGGGCCCACACAGGAATCAGATCATGGGCATAAATGGGCTCACGCAGGAATAAGATCATGTGCATAAATGGGCTCACACAGGAATAAGATCATGTGCATAAATGGGCTCATGCAGGAATAAGATCATGTGCATAAAAGGGCTCACACAGGAATAAGATCATGTGCATAAATGGGCTCACACAGGAATAAGATCATGTGCATTAATGGGCTCATGCAGGAATAAGATCATGTGCATAAATGGGCTCACGCAGGAATAAGATCATGTCCATAAATGGGCTCACACAAGAATCAGATAGTGTGCTTAAATGGGCCCACACAGGAATCAGATCATGTGCATAAATGGGCTCACACAGGAATAAGATCATGTACATAAATGGGCTCACACAGGAATAAGATCATGTGCATAAATGGGCTCACACAGGAATAAGATCATGTGCATAAATGGGCTCACACAGGAAAAAGATCATGTGCATAAATGGGCTCTCACAGGAATAAGATCATGTGCATAAATTGGCTCACACAGGAATAAGATCATGTGCATAAATGGGCTCACACAGGAATAAGATCATGTGCATAAATGGGCTCACAGGAATAAGATCATGTGCATAAATGGGCTCACACAGGAATAAGATCATGTGCATAAATCGGCTCATGCAGGAATAAGATCATTTGCATAAATGGGCTCACACAGGAATAAGATCATGTGCATAAATGGGCTCACACAAGAATCAGAGCATGTGCATAAAGCGGCTCATATAGGAATAAGATCATGTGCATAAATGGGCTCACACAGGAATAAGATCATGTGCATAAATGGGCTCATGCAGGAATAAGATCATGTGCATAAATGGGCTCACACAGGAATAAGATCATGTGCATAAATGGGCTCACACAGGAATAAGATCATGTGCATAAATGGGCTCATGCAGGAATAAGATCATGTGCATAAATGGGCTCATGCAGGAATAAGATCATGTGCATAAATGGGCTCACACAGGAATAAGATCATGTGCATAAATGGGCTCATGCAGGAATAAGATCATGTGCATAAATGGGCTCATGCAGGAATAAGATCATGTGCATAAAAGGGCTCACACAGGAATAAGATCAGGTCCATAAATGGGCCCACACAGGAATAAGATCATGTGCATAAATGGACTCAAACAGGAATAAGACCATGTGCATAAATGGGCTCACACAGGAATAAGATCATGTGCATAAATTGGGCTCATATAGGAATAAGATCATGTGCATAAATGGGCTCACACAGCAATAAGATCATGTGCATAAATGGGCTCTCACAGGAATCAGATCATATGCATAAATGGGCTCATATAGGAATAAGATCATGTGCATAAATGGGCTCACACAGGAATAAGATCATGTGCATAAATGGGCTCATGCAGGAATAAGATCATGTGCATAAATGGGCTCACACAGGAATAAGATCAGGTCCATAAATGGGCCCACACAGGAATCAGATCATGTGCATAAATGGCCTCACACAGGAATGAGATCATGTGCATAAATGGGCTCACACAGGAATAAGATCAGGTCCATAAATGGGCTCTCACAGGAATCAGATCGTATGCATAAATGGGCTCATATAGGAATAAGATCATGTGCATAAATGGGCTCACACAGGAATAAGATCATGTGCATAAATGGGCTCATGCAGGAATAGGATCATGTGCATAAATGGGCTCTCACAGGAATCAGATCGTATGCATAAATGGGCTCATATAGGAATAAGATCATGTGCATAAATGGGCTCACACAGGAATAAGATCATGTGCATAAATGGGCTCATGCAGGAATAGGATAATGTGCATAAATGGGCTCTCACAGGAATAAGATCACTTGCATAAATGGGCTCACAGGAATAAGAAAATGTGCATAAATGGGCTCACACAGGAATAAGATCATGTGCATAAATGGGCTCACACAGGAATAAGATCATGTGCATAAATGGGCTCATGCAGGAATAAGATCATGTGCATAAATGGGCTCACACAAAAATAAGATCATGTGCATAAATGGGCTCTCACAGGAATAAGATCACTTGCATAAATGGGCTCATATAGGAATAAGATCATGTGCATAAATGGGCTCACACAGGAATAAGATCATGTGCATAAATGGGCTCACACAGGAATAAGATCATGTGCATAAATGGGCTCATGCAGGAATAAGATCATGTGCATAAATGGGCTCACACAGGAATAAGATCATGTGCATAAATGGGCTCACACAGGAATAAGATCATGTGCATAAATGGGCTCACACAGGAATAAGATCATGTGCATAAATGGGCTCATGCAGGAATAAGATCATGAGCATAAAAGGGCTTACACAGGAATCAGATCATGTGCATAAATGGACTCAAACAGGAATAACATCATGTGCATAAATGGGCTCACACAGGAATAAGATCATGTGCATAAATGGGCTCACACAGGAATAAGAAAATGTGCAGAAATGGGCTCACGCAGGAATAAGATCATGTGCATAAATGGGCTCACACAGGAATAAGATCAGGTCCATAAATGGGCTCACACAGGAATCAGATCATGTGCATAAATTTGCTCATGCAGGAATAGGATCATGTGCATAAATGGGCTCACACAGGAATAAGATCATGTGCATTAATGGGATCACACAGGAATAAGATCATGTGCATAAATGGGCTCACACAGGAATAAGATAATGTGCATAAATGGGCTCACACAGGAATAAGATCATGTGCATAAATGGGCTCACACAGGAATAAGATCATGTGCATAAATGGGCTCACACAGGAATAAGTTCATGTGCATAAATGGGCTCATGCTGGACTAAGATCATGTGCATAAACGGCATCATGCAGGAATAAAATCATGTGCATAAATGGGCTCACACAGGAATAAGATCATGTGCATAAATGGGATAACACAGGAAGAAGATCATGTGCATAAATGGGCTCACACAGGAATAACATCATATGCATAAATGGGCTCACACAGGAATAAGATCAGGCCCATAAATGGGCCCACACAGGAATCAGATCATGTGCATAAATGGGCTCACACAGGAATAAGATCATGTGCATAAATGGGCTCACACAAGAATAAGATCATGTGCATAAATGGGCTCACACAGGAATAAGATCATGGGCATAAATGGGCCCACACAGGAATCAGATCATGTGCATAAATGAGCTCACACAGGAATAATATCATTTGCATAAATGGGCTCATGCAGGAATAGGATCATGTGCATAAATGGTCTCACACAGGAATAAGATTGTGTGCAAAAATGGGCTCACAGGAATAAGATCATGTGCATAAATGGGCTCACGCAGGAATAAGATCATGTGCATAAATGGGCTCATGCAGGAATAAGATCATGTGCATAAATGGGCTCACACAGGAATAAGATCATGTGCATAAATGGGCTCACACAGGAATAAGATCATGTGCATAAATGGGCTCACACAGGAATAAGATCATGTGCATAAATGGGCTCATGCAGGAATAAGATCATGTGCATAAATGGGCTCACACAGGAATAAGATCAGGTCCATAAATGGGCCCACACAGGAATAAGATCATGTGCATAAATGGGCTCACACAGGAATAAGATCATGTGCATAAATTGGCTCATGCAGGAATAGGATCATGTGCATAAATGGGCTCATGCAGGAATAGAATCATGTGCATAAATGAGCTCACACAGGAATAAGATCATGTGCATAAATGGGCTCATGCAGGAATAAGATCATGTGCTTAAATGGGTTCACGCAGGAATAAGATCATGTGCATTAATGGGCTCATGCAGGAAAAAGATCATGTGCATAAATCGGCTCATACTGTAATACGATCATGTGCATTAATGGGCTCATGCAGGAATAAGATCATGTGCATAAAAGGGCTTATGCAGGAATAGTATCATGTACATAAATGCGCTCATATAGGAATAAGATCATGTGCATAAATGGGCTCACACAGGAATCAGATCATGTGCATAAATGGGCTCACACAGGAATAAGATCATGTACATAAATGGGCTCACACAGGAATAAGATCATGTGCATAAATGGTCTCATACAGGAATAAGATCATGTGCATAAATGGGCTCACACAGGAATAAGATCATGTGCATAAATGGGCTCATGCAGGAATAAGATCATGTGCATAAATGGGCTCATGCAGGAATAAGATCATGTGCATAAATGGGCTCACACAGGAATAAGATCATGTGCATAAATGGGCTCACACAGGAATAAGATCATGTGCATAAATGGGCTCATGCAGGAATAAGATCATGTGCATAAATGGGCTCACACAGGAATAAGATCATGTGCATAAATGGGCTCACACAGGAATAAGATCATGTGCAAAAATGGGCTCAAACAAGAATCAGATCATGTGCATAAATGGGCTCACACATGAATAAGATCATGTGCATAAATGGGCTCATGCAGGAATAAGATCATGTGCATAAATGGGCTCACACAGGAATAAGATCATGTGCATAAATGGGCTCACGCAGGAATAAGATCATGTGCATTTATGGGCTCATGCAGGAATAAGATCATGTGCATAAAAGGGCTCACACAGGAATAAGATCAGGTCCATAAATGGGCCCACACAGGAATAAGATCATGTGCATAAATGGACTCATACAGGAATAAGACCATGTGCATAAATGGGCTCACACAGGAATAAGATCAGGTCCATAAATGGGCTCTCACAGGAATCAGATCGTATGCATAAATGGGCTCATATAGGAATAAGATCATGTGCATAAATGGGCTCACACAGGAATAAGATCATGTGCATAAATGGGCTCATGCAGGAATAGGATAATGTGCATAAATGGGCTCTCACAGGAATAAGATCATGTGCATAAATGGGCTCACACAGGAATAAGATCATGTGCATAAATGGGCTCATGCAGGAATAGGATCATGTGCATAAATGGGCTCACACAAGAATCAGATCGTGTGCATAAATGGGCTCATATAGGAATAAGTTCATGTGCATAAATGGGCTCACACAGGAATAAGATCATGTGGATAAATGGGCTCAGACAGGAATAAGATCAGGTCCATAAATGTGCTCACACAGGAGTAAGATCATGTGCATAAATGGGCCCACACAGGAATCAGATCATGTGCATAAATGAGCTCACACAGGAATAAGATCATGTGCATAAATGGGCTCATGCAGGAATAGAATCATGTGCATAAATGAGCTCACACAGGAATAAGATCATGTGCATAAATGGGCTCACAGAGGAATAAGATCATGTGCATAAATGGGCTCACACAGGAAAAAGATCATGTGCATAAATGGGCTCACACAGGAATAAGATCATGTGCATAAATGGGCTCATGCAGGAATAAGATCATGTGCATAAATGGGCTCACACAGGAATAAGATCATGTGCATAAATAGGCTCACGCTGGAATAAGATCATGTGCATAAATGGGCTCACACAGGAATAAGATCAGGTGCATAAATGAGCTCTCACAGGAATAAGATCATGTGCATAAATGGGCTCACGCAGGAATAAGATCATGTGCATAAATGGGCTCACGCTGGAATAAGATCATCTGCATTAATGGGCTCATGCAGGAATAAGATCATGTGCATAAAAGGGCTTACACAGGAATCAGATCATGTGCATAAATGGACTCAAACAGGAATAACATCATGTGCATAAATGGGCTCATGCAGAAATAGGATCATGTGCATACATGGCCTCACATAGGAATGAGATCATGTACATAAATGGGCTCACACAGTAATAAGATCAGGTCCATACATGGGCTCACACAGGAATCAGATAGTGTGCATAAATGGGCTCACACAGGAATAAGATCATGTGCATAAATGGGCTCACACAGGAATAAGATCATGTGCATAAATGGGCTCACACAGGAATAAGATCATGTGCATAAATGGGCTCACACAGGAATAAGATCATGTGCATAAATGGGCTCACACAGGAATAAGATCATGTGCATAAATGGGCTCACACAGGAATAAGATCATATGCATAAATGGGCTCATGCAGGAATAGGATCATGTGCATAAATGGTCTCACACAGGAATAGGATCGTGTGTATAAATGGGCTCACACAGGAATGGGATCATGTGCAAAAATGTGCTCACACAGGAATAAGATCATGTGCATAAATGGGCTCATGCAGGAATAGGATCATGTGCATAAATGGGCTCACAGCAATAAGATCATGTGGATAAATGGACTCCCACAGGAATAAGATCATGTGCATAAATGGGCTCATGCAGGAATAAGATCATGTGCATAAATGGGCTCACACAGGAATAAGATCATGTGCATAAATGGGCTCTCACAGGAAAAAGATCATGTGCATAAAAGAGCTTACACAGGAATCAGATCATGTGTATAAATGGGCTCACGGAGGAATAGGATCATGTGCATAAATGGGCTCTTGCAGGAATAGGATCATGTGCATTAATGGGCTCATGCAGGAAAAAGATCATGTGCATAAAAGGGCTTACACAGGAATCAGATCATGTGTATAAATGGGCTCACTCAGGAATAGGATCATGTGCATCAATGGGCTCATGCAGAATAGAATCATGTGCATAAATGGGCTCACACAGGAATAAGATCATGTGCATAAATGGGCTCACGCAGGAATAAGATCATGTGCATAAATGGGCTCACACAGGAATAAGATCATGTGCATAAATGGGTTCACGCAGGAATAAGATCATGTGCATAAATGGGCTCACACAGGAATAAGATGATGTGCATAAATGGGCTCACACAGGAATAAGATCATGTGCATAAATTGGCTCATGCAGGAATAGGATCATGTGCATAAATGGGCTCTCACAGGAATAAGATCATGTGCATAAATGGGCTCATGCAGGAATAGAATCATGTTTATAAATGGATTCACGCAGGAATAAGATCATGTACATTAATGGGCTCATCCAGGAATAAGATCATGTGCATAAAAGGGCTCACACAGGAAAAAGATCATGTGCATAAATGGGCTCACACAGGAATAACATCATGTGCATAAATGGGATCACACAGGAATAAGATCATATGCATAAATGGGCTCACGCAGGAATAGGATCATGTGCATAAATGGGCTCATGCAGGAATAGGATCATGTGCATTAATGGGCTCACACAGGAATAAGATCATATGGACAAATGGACTCACAGAGGAATCAGATCATGTGCATAAATGGGCTCACGCAGGAATAGGATCATGTGCATAAATGGGCTCAAGCAGGAATAAGATCGTGTGCATAAATGGGCTCACACAGGAATAAGATCATGTGCATAAATGGGCTCACACAGGAATAAGATCATGTGCATAAATGGGCTCACACAGGAATAAGATCATGTGCATAAATGGGCTCATGCAGGAATAGAATCATGTGCATAAATGAGCTCACACAGGAATAAGATCATGTGCATAAATGGGCTCACAGAGGAATAAGATCATGTGCATAAATGGGCTCACACAGGAATAAGATCATGTGCATAAATGGGCTCATGCAGGAATAAGATCATGTGCATAAATGGGCTCATGCAGGAATAAGATCATGTGCATAAATTGGCTCACACAGGAATAAGATCCTATGCATAAATGGGCTCACAGGAATAAGATCATGTGCATAAATGGGCTCACACAGGAATAAGATCATGTGCATAAATGGGCTCATGCAGGAATAAGATCATGTGCATAAATGGGCTCACACAGGAATAAGATCATGTGCATAAATGGGCTCAAATAGGAATAAGATCATGTGCATAAATGGGCTCACACAGGAATAAGATCATGTGCATAAATGGGCTCACACAGGAATAAGATCAGGTCCATAAATGGGCCCACACAGGAATCAGATCATGTGCATAAATGGGCTCACACAGGAATAAGATCATGTGCATAAATGGGCTCACACAGGAATAAGATCATGTGCATAAATGGGCTCATGCAGGAATAAGAACATGTGCATAAATGGGCTCACACAGGAATAAGATCATGTGCATTAATGGGCTCATGCAGGAATAAGATCATGTGCATAAAAGGGCTCACACAGGAATAAGATCATGTGCATAAATGGGCTCACACAGGAATAAGATCATGTGCATAAATGGGCTCACACAGCAATAAGATCATGTGCATAAATGGGCTCACACAGGAATAAGATCATATGCATAAATGGGCTCACACAGGAATCAGATCTTGTGCATAAATGAACTCACACAGGAATAAGATCATGTGCATAAATGGGCTCATGCAGGAATAGTATCATGTATATAAATGGATTCACACAGGAATGAGATCATGTGCATAAATGGGCTCACACAGGAATAAGATCATGTGCAAAAATGGGCTCATAAAAGAATAAGATCATGTGCATAAATGGGGTCATACAGGAATAAGATCATGTGCATAAATAGGTTCAAACAAGAATAAGATCATGTGTATAAATGGGCTCACACATGAATAAGATCATGTGCCTAAATGGGCTCATGCAGGAATAAGATCATGTGCATAAATGGGCTCATGCAGGAATAAGATCATGTGCATAAATGGGCTCATGCAGGAATAAGATCATGTGCATAAATGGGCTCACACAGGAAAAAGATCATGTGCATAAATGGGCTCACACAGGAATAACATCATGTGCATAAATGGGATCACACAGGAATAAGATCATATGCATAAATGGGCTCACGCAGGAATAGGATCATGTGCATAAATGGGCTCATGCAGGAATAGGATCGTGCATAAATGGGCTCACACAGGAATAAGATCATGTGGATAAATGGACTCACAGGAATAAGATCATGTGCATAAATGGGATCACACAGGAATCAGATCATGTGCATAAATGGGCTCACGCAGGAATAGGATCATGTGCATAAATGGGCTCATGCAGGAATAGAATCATGTGCATAAATGAGCTCACACAGGAATAAGATCATGTGCATAAATGGGCTCTCACAGGAAAAAGATCATGTGCATAAAAGAGCTTACACAGGAATCAGATCATGTGTATAAATGGGCTCACGGAGGAATAAGATCATGTGCATAAATGGGCTCATGCAGGAATAAGATCATGTGCATAAATGGGCTCACACAGGAATAAGATCATGTGCAAAAATGGGCATACGCAGGAATAAGGCCATGTGCATAAATGGGCTCACACAGGAATAAGATCATGTGCATAAATGGCCTCACACAGGAATCAGATCATGTGTATAAATGGGCTCACGGAGGAATAAGATCATGTGCATTAATGGGCTCATGCAGGAAAAAGATCATGTGCATAAAAGGGCTCATACAGAAATAAGATCATGTGCATAAATGGGCTCACACAGGAATAAGATCATGTACATTAATGGGCTCATGCAGGAATAAGATCATGTGCATAAAAGGGCTCACACAGGAATAAGATCATGTGCATAAATGGACTCAAACAGGAATAACATCATGTGCATAAATGGGCTCACACAGGAATAAGATCAGGTCCATAAATGGGCCCACACAGGAATAAGATCAGGTCCATAAATGGGCACACACAGGAATCAGATCATGTGCATACATGGCCTCACATAGGAATGAGATCATGTACATAAATGGGCTCACACAGTAATAAGATCAGGTCCATACATGGGCTCACACAGGAATCAGATAGTGTGCATAAATGGGCTCACACAGGAATAAGATCATGTGCATAAATGGGCTCACACAGGAATAAGATCATGTGCATAAATTTGCTCATGCAGGAATAGGATCATGTGCATAAATGGGCTCTCACAGGAATAAGATCACTTGCATAAATGGGCTCAAGCAGGAATAAGATCATGTGCATAAATGGGCTCATGCAGGAATAGGATCATGTGCATAAATGGGCTCACACAGGAATAAGATCATGTGCATAAATGGGCTCACACAGGAATAAAATCATGTGCATAAATGGGCTCACACAGGAATAAGATCATGTGCATAAATGGGCTCACACAGGAATAAGATCATGTGCATAAATGGGCTCATGCAGGAATAAGATCATGTGCATAAATGGGATAACACAGGAAGAAGATCATGTGCATAAATGGGCTCACACAGGAATAACATCATGTGCATAAATGGGCTCATGCAGGAATAAGATCATGTGCATAAATGGGCTCACACAGGAATAAGATCATGTGCATAAATGGGCTCATGCAGGAATAAGATCATGTGCATAAATGGGCTCATGCAGGAATAAGATCATGTGCATAAATGGGCTCACACAGGAATAAGATCATGTGCAAAAATGGGCTCACACAGGAATAAGACCATGTGCATAAATGGGCTCACACAGGAATAAGATCATATGCATAAATGAGCTCACACAGGAATAAGATCATGTGCATAAATGGGCTCACACAGGAATAAGATCATGTGCATAAATGGGCTCATGCAGGAATAAGATCATGTGCATAAATGGGCTCACACAGGAATAAGATCATGTGCCTAAATGGGCTCACACAGGGATAAGATCATGTGCATAAATGGTCTCACACAGGAATAAGATCAGGTCCATAAATGGGCCACACAGGAATAAGATCACATGCATCAATGGGCTCATGCAGGAATAAGATCATGTGCATAAATGGGTTCACACAAGAATAAGATCATGTGCATAAATGGGTTCACACAGGAATAAGATCATGTGCATAAATGGGTTCACACAGGAATAAGATCATATGCATAAATGGGCTCACACAGGAATGGGATCATGTGCATGAATGGGCTCACACAGGAATAAGATCATGTACATAAATGGGTTCACACAGGAATAAGATCATGTGCATTAATGGACTCAAACAGGAATAAGACCATGTGAATAAATGGGCTCACACAGGAATAAGATCAGGTCCATAAATGGGCCCACACAGGAATCAGATCATGTGCATAAATGGGCTCTCACAGGAATCAGATCGTATGCATAAATGGGCTCATATAGGAATAAGATCATGTGCATAAATGGGCTCACACAGGAATAAGATCATGTGCATAAATGGGCTCATGCAGGAATAAGATCATGTGCATAAATGGGCTCACACAGGAATAAGATCATGTGCATAAATGGGCTCATGCAGGAATAAGATCATGTGCATAAATTGGCTCATGCAGGAATAGGATCATGTGCATAAATGAGCTCTCACAGGAATAAGATCATGTGCATAAATGGGCTGACGCAGGATTAAGATCATGTGCATTAATGGCCTCATGCAGGAATAAGATGATATGCATAAATGGGCTCACACAGGAATCAGATCATGTGCATAAATGAGCTCACACAGGAATAAGATCATGTGCATAAATGGGCTCACACAGGAATAAGATCATGTGCATAAATGGGCTCATGCAGGAATAGGATAATGTGCATAAATGGGCTCTCACAGGAATAAGATCACTTGCATAAATGGGCTCACACAGGAATAAGAAAATGTGCATAAATGGGCTCACACAGGAATAAGATCATGTGCATAAATGGGCTCACACAGGAGTAAGATCAGGTCCATAAATGGGCTCACACAGGAATCAGATCATGTGCATAAATGAGCTCACACAGGAATAAGATCATGTGCATAAATGGGCTCACACAGGAATAAGATCATGTGCATAAATGGGCTCACACAGGAATAAGATCATGTGCATAAATGGGCTCACACAGGAATAAGAAAATGTGCATAAATGGGCTCATGCAGGAATAAGATCATGTGCATAAATGGGCTCACAGGAATAAGATCATGTGCATAAATGGGCTCACACAGGAATAAGATCATGTGCATAAATGGGCTCATGCAGGAATAAGATCATGTGCATAAATGGGCTCACACAGGAATAAGATCATGTGCATAAATGGGCTCACACAGGAATAAGATCATGTGCATAAATGGGCTCATGCAGGAATAGGATCATGTGCATAAATGGGTTCACACAGGAATAAGATCATGTGCATTAATGGGCTCACGCAGGAATAAGATCATGTGCATAAATGGGCTCACGCAGGAATAAGATCATGTGCATAAATGGGCTCATGCAGGAATAAGATCATGTGCATAAAAGGGCTCACACAGGAATAAGATCAGGTCCATAAATGGGCTTACACAGGAATCAGATCATGTGCATAAATGGGCTCACAGGAATAACATCATGTGCATAAATGGGCTCACAGGAATAAGATCATGTGCATGCAGGAATCAGATCATGTGCATAAATGGGCTCACACAGGAATAAGATCATGTGCATAAATGGGCTCATACAGGAATAAGATCATGTGCATAAATGGGCTCACACAGGAATAAGATCAGGTCCATAAATGGGCTCACACAGGAATCAGATCATGTGCATAAATGGGCTCATGCAGGAATAGGATCATGTGCATAAATGGGCTCAAACAGGAATAAGATCATGGGCATAAATGGGCTCACACAGGAAAAAGATCATGTGCATAAATGGGCTCACACAGGAATCAGATAGTGTGCATAAATGGGCTCACACAGGAATAAGATCATGTGCATAAATGCCTCATGCAGGAATAGGATCATGTGCATAAATGGGCTCACACAGGAATAAAATCAGGTCCATAAATAGGCCCACACAGGAATAAGATCATGTGCATAAATGGGCTCACACAGGAATAAGATCATGTGCATAAATTGGCTCATGCAGGAATAGGATCATGTGCATAAATGGGCTCTCACAGGAATAAGATCATGTGCATAAATGGGCTCACACAGGAATAAGATCATGTGCATAAATGGGTTCATGCAGGAACAGAATCATGTGCATAAATGAGCTCACACAGGAATAAGATCATGTGCATAAATGGGCTCATGCAGGAATAAGATCATGTGCATAAATGGGCTCACACAGGAATAAGATCATGTGCATAAATAGGCTCACGCAGGAATAAGATCATGTACATTAATGGGCTCATCCAGGAATAAGATCATGTGCATAAAAGGGCTCACGCAGGATTAAGATCATGTGCATTAATGGCCTCATGCAGGAATAAGATCATGTGCATAAAAGGGCTCACACAGGAATCCAATCATGTGCATAAATGGACTCACACAGGAATAAGATCATGTGCATAAATGGGCTCACGCAGGAATAAGATCATGTCCATAAATGGGCTCACACAAGAATCAGATAGTGTGCATAAATGGGCTCATATAGGAATAAGATCATATGCATAAATGGGCTCACACAGGAATCAGATCATGTGCATAAATGAGCTCACACAGGAATAAGATCATGTGCATAAATGGGCTCATGCAGGAATAAGATCATGTGCATAAATGGGCTCACACAGGAATAAGATCATGTGCATAAATGGGCTCAGACAGGAATAAGATCATGTGCATAAATGGGCTCACACAGGAATAAGATCATGTGCATAAATGGTCTCACACAGGAATAGGATCGTTTGTATAAATGGGCTCACACAGGAATAAGATCATATGCATAAATGGGCTCATGCAGGAATAGGATCATGTGCATAAATGGTCTCACACAGGAATAGGATCGTTTGTATAAATGGGCTCACACAGGAATGGGATCATGTGCAAAAATGTGCTCATACAAGAATAAGATCATGTGCATAAATGGGCTCACACAGGAATAAGATCATGTGCATAAATGGGCTCACACAGGAATAAGATCATGTGCATAAATGGGCTCATGCAGGAATAGAATCATGTGCATAAATGGGCTCACACAGGAAAAAGATCATGTGCATAAATGGGCTCACACAGGAATAAGATCATGTGCATAAATGGGCTCACACAGGAATAAGATCATGTGCATAAATGGGCTCACAGGAATAAGATCATGTGCATAAAAGGGCTGACACAGGAATGAGATCATGTGGATAAATGGGATCACACAGGCGTAAGATCATGTGCATAAATGGGCTCACACAGGAATAGGATCATGTGCATAAATGGTCTCACACAGGAATAGGATCGTGTGTATAAATGGGCTCACACAGGAATGGGATCATGTGCAAAAATGTGCTCATATAGGAATCAGATCATGTGCATAAATGAGCTTACACAGGAATAAGATCATGTGCATAAATGGGCTCAAGCAGGAATAGTATCATGTACATAAATGGATTCACGCAGGAATAAGATCATGTGCATAAATGGGGTCATACAAGAATAAGATCATGTACATAAATAGGCTCAAACAAGAATCAGATCATGTGCATAAATGGGCTCACACAGGAATAAGATCATGTGCATAAATGGGCTCATGCAGGAATAAGATCATGTGTATAAATGGGCTCACAGAGGAATAAGATCATGTGCATAAATGGGCTCACACATAAATAAGATCATGTGCATAAATGGGCTCATGCAGGAATAAGATCATGTGCATAAATGGGCTCACACAGGAATAAGATCATGTGCATAAATGGGCTCACACAGGAATAAGATCATATGCATAAATGGGCTCATGCAGGAATAGGATCATGTGCATAAATGGGCTCACAGGAATAAGATCATGTGCATAAATGGGCTCACACAGGAATAAGATCATGTGCATAAATGGGCTCACAGGAATAAGATCACATGCATAAATGGGCTCACGCAGGAATAAGATCATGTGCATAAATGGGCTCATGCAGGAATAAGATCATGTGCATAAATGGGCTCACACAAGAATAAGATCATGTGCATAAATGGGCTCACACAGGAATAAGATCATGTGCATAAATGGGCTCACACAGGAATAAGATCATGTGCATAAATGGGCTCATGCAGGAATAGGATCATGTGCATAAATGGGTTCACACAGGAATAAGATCATGTGCATAAATGGGCTCATGCAGGAATAAGATCATGTGCATAAAAGGGCTCACACAGGAATAAGATCAGGTCCATAAATGGGCCCACACAGGAATCAGATCATGTGCATAAATGGGCTCATGCAGGAATAAGATCATGTGCATAAATGGGCTCACACAGGAATAAGATCATGTGCATAAATGGGCTCATGCAGGAATAAGATCATGTGCATAAATGGGCTCACACAGGAATAAGATCAGGTCCATAAATGGGCTTACACAGGAATCAGATCATGTGCATAAATGGACTCACACAGGAATAAGATAATGTGCATAAAAGCGCTCACACAAGAATAAGATCATGTGCATTAATGGGCTCACACAGGAATAAGATCATGTGCATAAATGGGCTCACGCAGGAATAAGATCATGTGCATAAATGGGCTCACACAGGAATAAGATCATGTGCATAAATGGGCTCACACAGGAATAAGATCATGAGCATAAATGGGCTCACACAGGAATAAGATCATGTGCATAAATAGGCCCACACAGGAATAAGATCATGTGCATAAATGGGCTCACACAGGAATAAGATCATGTGCATAAATGGTCTCACACAGGAATAGGATCATGTGCATAAATGGGCTCATGCAGCACTAGAATCATGTGCATAAATGAGCTCTCACAGGAATAAGATCATGTGCATAAATGGGCTCTCACAGGAAAAAGATCATGTGGATAAATGGGCTCACACAGGAATAAGATCATGTGCATAAATGGACTCATGCAGAAATAAGATCATTTGCACAAATGGGCTCACACAGGAATAAGATCATGTGCATAAATGAGCTCTCACAGGAATAAGATCATGTGCATAAATGGGCTCTCACAGGAAAAAGATCATGTCCATAAAAGAGCTTACACAGGAATAAGATCAATAAATGGGTTCACGCAGGAATAAGATCATGTGCATAAATGGGCTCACACAGGAATAAGATCATGTGCTTTAATGGGCTCATGCAGGAATAAGATCATGTGCATAAAAGGGCTCACACAGGAATAAGATCAGGTCCATAAATGGGCTCACACAGGAATCAGATCATGTGCATAAATGGGCTCATGCAGGAATAAGATCATGTGCATAAATGGGCTCACACAGGAATAAGATCATGTGCATAAATGGGCTCATGCAGGAATAAGATCATGTGCATAAATGGGCTCACACAGGAATAAGATCATGTGCATAAATGGGCTCACACAGGAATAAGATCATGTGCATAAATGGGCTCATGCAGGAATAGGATCATGTGCATAAATGAGCTCACACAGGAATAAGATCATGTGCATAAATGGGCTCTCACAGGAAAAAGATCATGTGCATAAATGGGCTCTCACAGGAATAAGATCACTTGCATAAATGGGCTCACACAGGAATAAGAAAATGTGCATAAATGGGCTCATGCAGGAAAAAGATCATGTGCATAAATGGGCTCACACAGGAATAAGATCATGTGCATAAATGGGCTCACACAGGAATAAGATCATGTGCATAAATGGGCTCATGCAGGAATAAGATCATGTGCATAAATGGGCTCACGCAGGAATAAGATCATGTGCATAAATGGGCTCACACAGGAATAAGATCATGTGCATAAATGGGCTCATGCAGGAATAAGATCATGTGCATAAATGGGCTCACACAGGAATAAGATCATGTGCATAAATGGGCTCACGCAGGAATAAGATCATGTGCATAAATGGGCTCACACAGGAATAAGATCATGTGCATAAATGGGCTCACACTGGAATACGATCATGTGCATTAATGGGCTCATGCAGGAATAAGATCATGTGCATAAATGGACTCACACAGGAATAAGATCATGTGCATAAATGGGCTCATGCAGGAATAAGATCATGTGCATAAATGGACTCACACAGGAATGAGATCATGTGCATGAATGGGTTCTCACAGGAATCAGATCGTATGCATAAATGGGCTCATATAGGAATAAGATCATGTGCATAAATGGGCTCACACAGGAATAAGATCATGTGCATAAATGGGCTCATGCAGGAATAAGATCATGCGCATAAATGGGCTCACACAGGAATAAGATCATGTGCATAAATGGGCTCACGCAGGAATAAGATCATGTGCATAAATGGGCTCACACAGGAATCAGATTATGTGCATAAATCGGCTCACGCAGGAATAAGATCATGTGCATAAATGGGCTCACGCTGGAATAAGATCATGTGCATAAATGGGCTCATGCAGGAATAGGATAATGTGCATAAATGGGCTCTCACAGGAATAAGATCACTTGCATAAATGGGCTCACACAGGAATAAGAAAATGTGCATAAATGGGCTCACACAGGAATAAGATCATGTGCATAAATGGGCTCACACAGGAATAAGATCAGGTCCATAAATGGGCCCACACAGGAATCAGATCATGTGCATAAATGAGCTCACACAGGAATAAGATCATGTGCATAAATGGGCTCACACAGGAATAAGATCATGTGCATAAATGGGCTCATGCAGGAATAGGATCATGTGCATAAATGGGCTCACACAGGAATAAGATCATGTGCATAAATGGGCTCACACAGGAATAAGATCATGTGCATAAATGGGCTCACACAGGAATAAGATCAGGTCCATAAATGGGCTCACACAGGAATCAGATCATGTGCATAAATGAGCTCACACAGGAATAAGATCATGTGCATAAATGGGCTCACACAGGAATAAGATCATGTGCATAAATGGGCTCATGCAGGAATAAGATCATGTGCATAAATGGGTTCACGCAGGAATAAGATCATGTACATTAATGGGCTCATCCAGGAATAAGATCATGTGCATAAATGGGCTCACACAGGAATAAGATCATGTGCATAAATGGGCTCATGCAGGAATAAGATCATGTGCATAAATGGGCTCACACAGGAATAAGATCATGTGCAAAAATGGGCATACGCAGGAATAAGGTCATGAGCATAAATGGGCTCATGCAGGAATAAGATCATGTGCATAAAAGGGCTCACACAGGAATAAGATCAGGTCCATAAATGGGCCCACACAGGAATCAGATCATGTGCATAAATAGGCTCACACAGGAATAAGATCAGGTCCATAAATGGGCCCACACAGGAATCAGATCATGGGCATAAATGGGCTCACGCAGGAATAAGATCATGTGCATAAATGGGCTCACGCAGGAATAAGATCATGTGCATTTATGGGCTCATGCAGGAATAAGATCATGTGCATAAAAGGGCTCACACAGGAATAAGATCATGTGCATTAATGGGCTTACACAGGAATCAGATCATGTGCATAAATGGACTCACGCAGGAATAAGATAATGTGCATAAAAGCGCTCACACAGGAATAAGATCAGGTCCATAAATGGGCCCACACAGGAATAATATCATGTGCATAAATGGGCTCACACAGGAATAAGATCATGTGCATTAATGGGCTCACACAGGAATAAGATCATGTGCATTAATGGGCTCATGCAGGAATAAGATCATGTGCATAAAAGGGCTCACACAGGAATAAGATCAGGTCCATAAATGGGCCCACACAGGAATAAGATCATGTGCATAAATGGGCTCACACAGGAATAAGATCATGTGCATAAATGGGCTCACACAGGAATAAGATCATGTGCATAAATGGGCTCATGCAGGAATAAGATCATGTGCATAAATGGGCTCATGCAGGAATAAGATCATGTGCATAAATGGGCTCACACAGGAATAAGATCATGTGCATAAATGGGTTCAAACAGGAATAAGACCATGTGCATAAATGGGCTCAGGCAGGATCAAGATCACGTGGATAAATGGGCTCACACAGGAATAAGATCATGTGCATAAATGGGCTCATGCAGGAATAAGATCATGTGCATAAATGGGCTCACACAGGAATCAGATCATGTGCATAAATGAGCTCACACAGGAATAAGATCATGTGCATAAATGGGCTCTCACAGGAATCAGATCATGTGCATAAATGGGCTCACACATAAATAAGATCATGTGCATAAATGGGCTCATGCAGGAATAAGATTATGTGCATAAATGGGCTCATGCAGGAATAAGATCATGTGCATAAATGGGCTCACACAGGAATAAGATCATGTGCATAAATGGGCTCACGCTGGAATAAGATCATCTGCATTAATGGGCTCACAGGAATAAGATCATGTGCATAAATGGGCTCATGCAGGAATAAGATCATGTGCATAAATGGGCTCACACAGGAATAAGATCATGTGCAAAAATGGGCTCCTACAGGAATAAGATCATGTGCATAAATGGACTCAAACAGGAATAAGACCATGTGCATAAATGGGCTCACACAGGAATAAGATCATGTGCATAAATTGGCTAATGCAGGAATAGGATCATGTGCATAAATGGGCTCTCACAGGAATAAGATCATGTGCATAAATAGGCCCACACAGGAATAAGATCATGTGCATAAATGGACTGAAACAGGAGTAAGATCATGTGCATAAATGGGCTCACACAGGAATAAGATCATGTGCATAAATTGGCTCACACAGGAATCAGATTATGTGCATAAATCGGCTCACGCAGGAATAAGATCATGTGCATAAATGGGCTCACGCTGGAATAAGATCATGTGCATAAATGGGCTCACGCTGGAATAAGATCATGTGCATTAATTGGCTCATGCAGGAATAAGATCATGTGCATAAAAGGGCTTATACAGGAATAACATCATCTGCATAAATGGGCTCACACAGGAATAAGATCAGGTCCATAAATGGGCTCACACAGGAATAAGATCAGGTCCATAAATGGGCCCACACAGGAATAAGATCATGTGCATAAATGGACTCATGCAGGAATAAGATCATGTGCATAAATGGGCTCACACAGGAATAAGATCATGTGCATAAATGGGCTCATGCAGGAATAGAATCATGTGCATAAATGAGCTCACACAGGAATAAGATCATGTGCATAAATGGGCTCATGCAGGAATAAGATCATGTGCATAAATGGCCTCACACAGAAATAAGATCATGTGCATAAATTGGCTCACACAGGAATAAGATCATATGCATAAATGGGCTCATGCAGGAATAGGATCATGTGCATAAATGGACCCACACAGGAATCAGATCATGTGCATAAATGGGCTCACACAGGAATAACATCATGTGCGTAAATGGGCTCATACAGGAATAAGATCATGTGCATAAATGGGCTCACACAGGAATAAGATCATGTGCATAAATGTGCTCACACAGGAATAAGATCATGTGCATAAAAGGGCTCACAGAGGAATAAGATCATGTGCATAAATGGGCTCACACAGGAATAAGATCATGGGCATTTATGGGCTCATGCAGGAATAAGATCATGTGCATAAATGGGCTTACACAGGAATCAGATCATGTGCATAAAAGGGCTCACACAGGAATAAGATCATGTGCATAAATGGGCTCACAAAGGAATAAGATCATGTGCATTAATGGGCTCACACAGGAATAAGATCATGTACATAATGGGCTCATGCAGGAATAAGATCAGGTCCATAAATGGGCCCACACAGGATTCAGATCATGTGCATAAATGGCCTCACACAGGAATGAGATCATGTGCATAAATGGGCTCACACAGGAATAAGATCAGGTCCATAAATGGGCTCTCACAGGAATCAGATCATGTGCATAAATGGGCTCATATAGGAATAAAATCATGTGCATAAATGGGCTCACACAGGAATAAGATCATGTGCATAAATGGGCTCACACAGGAATAAGATCATGTGCATAAATGGGCTCACACAGGAATAAGATCATGTGCATAAATGGGCTCATGCAGGAATAGGATCATGTGCATAAATGGTCTCACACAGGAATAGGATCGTGTGTATAAATGGGCTCACACATGAATAACATCATGTGCATAAATGGGCTCACGCAGGAATAGGATCATGTGCATAAATGGGCTCACACAGGATTAAGGTCATGAGCATAAATGGGCTCATGCAGGAATAAGATCATGTGCATAAATGGGCTCACACAGGAATAAGATCATGTGCATAAATGGGCTCACGCTGGAATAAGATCATGTGCATTAATGAGCTCATGCAGGAATAAGATCATGTGCATAAATGGGCTCACACAGGAATAAGATCATGTGCATAAATGGGCTCACACAGGAATAAGATCATGTGCATAAATGGGCTCACACAGGAATAATATCATGTGCATAAATGGGCTCACGCAGGTATCAGGTAGTGTGCATAAATGGGCTCACACAGGAATAAGATCATGTGCATAAATGGGCTCACACAGGAATAAGATAATGTGTATAAATGGGCTCACACAGGAGTAAGATCATATGCATAAATGGGCTCACACAGGAATAAGATCATGTGCATAAATGGGCTCACAGGAATAAGATCATGTGCATAAATGGGCTCACGCAGGAATACGATCATGTACATTAATGGGCTCATCCAGGAATAAGATCATGTGCATAAATGGGCTCACACAGGAATAAGATCATGTGCTTAAATGGGCTCAAGCAGGAATAGGATAATGTGCATAAATGGGTTCACACAAGAATAAGATCATGTGCATAAATGGGTTCACACAGGAATAAGATCATGTGCATAAATGGGCTCACACAGGAATCAGATCATGTGCATAAATGGGCTCACACAGGAATAAGATCATGTGCATAAATGGGCTCACACAGGAATAAGATCATGTGCATAAATGGGCTCACACAGGAATAAGATCATGTGCATAAATGGGCTCACACAGGAATCAGATCATGTGCATAAATGGGCTCACACAGGAATAAGATCATGTGCATAAATGGGCTCATGCAGGAATAAGATCATGTGCATAAATGGGCTCACACAGGAATAAGATCATGTGGATAAATGGGCTCACACAGGAATAAGATCATGTGCATAAATGGACTCAAACAGGAATAAGATCATGTGCATAAATGGGCTCACACAGGAATAAGATCATGTGCAAAAATGGGCATACGCAGGAATAAGATCATGTGCATAAATGGGCTCATGCAGGAATAAGATCATGTGCATAAATTGGCTCACACAGGTATTAGATTGTGTGCATTAATGGGCTCACACAGGAATAAGATCATGTGCCTTAATGGGCTCATGCAGGAATAAGATCATGTGCATAAATGGGCTAAAACAGGAATAAGATCATGTGCATAAAAGGGCTCACGATGGAATAAGATCATGGGCTTAAATGGGCTCACGTAGGAATAAGATCATGTGCATAAATGGTCTCATGCAGGAATAAGATCATGTGCATAAAAGGGCTCACAGAGGAATAAGATCATGTGCATAAATGGGCTCATGCAGGAATAAGATCATGTGCATAAATGGGCTCACACAGGAATAAGATCATGTGCATAAATGGGCTCACACAGGAATCAGATCATGTGCATAAATGAGCTCACACAGGAATAAGATCATGTGCATAAATGGGCTCATGCAGGAATAAGATCATGTGCATAAATGGGCTCACACAGGAATAGGATCATGTGAATAAATGGGCTCTCACAGGAATAAGATCAATAAATGGGTTCACGCAGGAATAAGATCATGTGGATAAAAGGGCTCACGCTGGAATAAGATCATGTGCATTAATGGGCTCATGCAGGAATAAGATCATGTGCATAAATGGGCTCACGCTGGAATAAGATCATCTGCATTAATGGGCTCATGCAGGAATAAGATCATGTGCATAAAAGGGCTTACACAGGAATCAGATCATGTGCATAAATGGACTCAAACAGGAATAACATCATGTGCATAAATGGGCTCACACAGGAATAAGATCAGGTCCATATATGGGCCCACACAGGAATCAGATCATGTGCATAAATGGGCTCACGCTGGAATAAGATCAGGTGCATAAATTGGCTCACACAGAAATAAGATCATGTGCATAAATGGGCTCACACAGGAATAAGATCATGTGCATAAATGGGCTCATACAAGAATAAGATCATGTGCATAAATGGGCTCACACATGAATAAGATCATGTGCATAAATGGGCTCATGCAGGAATAAGATCATGTGCATAAATGGGCTCACACAGGAATAAGATCATGTGCATAAATAGGCTCACACGTGAATAAGATCATGTGCATAAATGGGCTCACACAGGAATAAGATCATGTGCAAAAATGGGCATACACAGGAATAAGGTCATGAGCATAAATGGGCTCATGCAGGAATAAGATCATGTGCATAAAAGGGCTCACACAGGAATAAGATCTTGTGCATTTATGGGCTCATGCAGGAATAAGATCATGTGCATAAAAGGGCTCACACAGGAATAAGATCAGGTCCATAAATGGGCTTATGCAGGAATAGAATCATGTGCATAAATGGGCTCACACAGGAATAAGATCATGTGCATAAATGGGATCACACAGGAATAAGATCATATGCATAAATGGGCTCACAGGAATAAGATCATGTGCATAAATGGGCTCACAGGAATAAGATCATGTGCATAAATGGGCTCACACAGGAATAAGATCATGTGCATAAATGGGCTCATGCAGGAATAAGATCATGTGCATAAATGGGCTCAGACAGGAATCAGATCATGTGCATAAATGAGCTCACAAATGAATAACATCATGTGCATAAATGGGCTCACACAGGAATAAGATCATGTGCATAAATGGGCTCACACAGGAATAAGAAAATGTGCATAAATGGGCTCATGCAGGAATAAGATCATGTGCATAAATGGGATAACACAGGAAGAAGATCATGTGCATAAATGGGCTCACACAGGAATAACATCATATGCATAAATGGGCTCACAGGAATAAGATCATGTGCATAAATGGGCTCACACAGGAATAAGATCATGTGCATAAATGGGCTGACACAGGAATAAGATCATGTGCATAAATGGGCTCACACAGGAATAAGATCATGAGCATAAATGGGCTCACACAGGAATAAGATCATGTGCATAAATGGGCTCATGCAGGAATAGGATCATGTGCATAAATGGGCTCACACAGGAATAAGATCATGTGCATAAATGGGCTCACACAGGAATAAGATCATGTGCATAAATGGGCTCACACAGGAATAAGATCATGTGCATAAATGGGCTCACGCAGGAATAAGATCATGTGCATAAATGGGCTCATGCAGGAATAAGATCATGTGCATAAATGGGCCCACACAGGAATAAGATCATGTGCATAAATTGGCTCACACAGGTATCAGATTGTGTGCATTAATAGGCTCACACAGGAATAAGATCATGTGCATAAATGGGCTCATGCAGGAATAAGATCATGTGCATAAATGGGCTCACACAGGAGTAAGATCATGTGCATAAATGGGCTCACGCAGGAATAAGATCATGTGCATAAATGTGCTCACACTGGAATAAGATCATGTGCATTAATGGGCTCATGCAGGAATAAGATCATGTGCATAAATGGACTCAAACAGGAATAACATCATGTGCATAAATGGGCTCACAAAGGAATAACATCATGTGCATAAATGGGCTCACAAAGGAATAACATCAGGTCCATAAATGGGCTCACACAGGAATCAGATCGTGTGCATAAATGGGCTCATATATGAATAAAATCATGTGCATAAATGGGCTCACACAGGAAAAAGATCATGTGCATAAATGGGCTCACACAGGAATAACATCATGTGCATAAATGGGATCACACAGGAATAAGATCATATGCATAAATGGGCTCACACAGGAATAAGATCATGTGCATAAATGGGCTCACACAGGAATAAGATCATGTGCATAAATGGGCTCATGCAGGAATAGGATAATGTGCATAAATGGGCTCACACAGGAATAAGATCATGTGCATAAATGGGCTCACGCAGGAATAATATCATGTGCATAAATGGGCTCAGGCAGGATCAAGATCACTTGCATAAATGGGCTCACACAGGAATAAGAAAATGTGCATAAATGGGCTCATGCAGGAATAAGATCATGTGCATAAATGGGCTCACACAGGAATAAGATCAGGTCCATAAATGGGCCCACACAGGAATAAGATCATGTGCATAAATGGGCTCACACAGGAATAAGATCATGTGCATAAATGGTCTCACACAGGAATAGGATCATGTGCATAAATGGGCTCACACAGGAATAAGATCATGTGCATAAATGGGCTCACACAGGAATAAGATCATGTGCATAAATGGGCTCATGCAGGAATAAGATCATGTGCATAAATGGGCTCACGCAGGAATAAGATCATGTCCATAAATGGGCTCACACAGGAATCAGATCATGTGCATAAATGGGCTCACACAGGAATAAGATCATGTGCATAAATGGGCTCATGCAGGAATAAGATCATGTGCATAAATGGGCTCATGCAGGAATAAGATCATGTGCATAAATGGGCTCACACAGGAATAAGATCATGTGCAAAAATGGGCTCACACAGGAATAAGATCATGTGCATAAATGGGCTCACACAGGAATAAGATCATGTGCATAAATGGGCTCACACAGGAATAAGATCATGTGCATAAATGGGCTCACACAGGAATAAGATCATGTGCATAAATGGGCTCACGCAGGAATAAGATCATGTGCATAAATGGGCTCACGCAGGAATAAGATCATGTGCATTAATGGGCTCATGCAGGAATAAGATCATGTGCATAAAAGGGCTCACACAGGAATAAGATCAGGTCCATAAATGGGCTTACACAGGAATCAGATCATGTGCATAAATGGACTCAAACAGGAATAACATCATGTGCATAAATGGGCTCACAAAGGAATAAGATCAGGTCCATAAATGGGCTCATGCAGGAATAAGATCATGTGCATAAATGGGCTCACACAGGAATAAGATCAGGTCCATAAATGGGCTCACACAGGAATCAGATCATGTGCATAAATGGGCTCACACAGGAATAAGATCATGTGCATAAATGGGCTCACACAGGAATAAGATCAGGTCCATAAATGGGCCCACACAGGAATAAGATCATGTGCATAAATGGCCTCACACAGGAATAAGATCATGTGCATAAATGGGCTCACACAGGAATAAGATCATGTGCATAAATGGGCTCACACAGGAATAAGATCATGTGCATAAATGGGCTCACACAGGAATAAGATCATGTGCATAAATGGGCTCACACAGGAATAAGATCATGTGCTTAAATGGGCTCACAGGAATAAAACCATGTGCATAAATGGACTCACACAGGAATAAGATCATGTGCATAAAAGGGCTCACACAGGAATAAGATCATGTGCATAAATGGACTCAAACAGGAATAAGACCATGTGCATAAATGGGCTCACACAGGAATAAGATCATGTGCATAAATGGGCTCATGCAGGAAAAAGATCAGGTGCATAAATGGGCTCACACAGGAATCAGATCATGTGTATAAATGGGCTCACGCAGGAATAAGATCATTTGCATAAATGGGCTCACGCAGGAATAAGATCATGTGCATTAATGGGCTCCTACAGGAATAGGATCATGTGCTTAAATGGGTTCACGCAGGAATAAGATCATGTGCATTAATGGGCTCACACAGGAATAAGATCATGTGCATAAATGGGCTCACACAGGAATAAGATCATGTGCATAAATGGGCTCACACAGGAATAAGATCATGTGCATAAATGGGCTCATGCAGGAATAAGATCATGTGCATAAATGGGCTCACACTGGAATAAGATCATGTGCATTAATGGGCTCATGCAGGAATAAGATCATGTGCATAAAAGGGCTCACACAGGAATAAGATCAGGTCCATAAATGGGCTTACACAGGAATCAGATCATGTGCATAAATGGACTAATGCAGGAATAAGATAATGTGCATAAAAGGGCTCACACAGGAATAAGATCAGGTCCATAAATGGGCCCACACAGGAATAAGATCATGTGCATAAATGGGCTCACACAGGAATAAGATCATGTGCATAAATTGGCTCATGCAGGAATAGGATCATGTGCATAAATGGGCTCACACAGGAATAAGATCATGTGCATAAATGGGCTCACACAGGAATAAGATCATGTGCATAAATGGGCTCACACAGGAATAAGATCATGTGCATAAATGGTCTCACACAGGAATAGGATCGTTTGTATAAATGGGCTCACAGGAATAAGATCATGTGCATAAAAGGGCTCACACAGGAAAAAGATCATGTGCATAAATGGGCTCACACAGGAATAAGATCATGTGCATAAATTGGCTCACACAGGAATAAGATCATGTGCATAAATGGGCTCACACAGGAATAAGATCATGTGCATAAATGGGCTCACAGGAATAAGATCATGTGCATGAATGGGCTCACGCAGGAATAAGATCTTGTGCATAAATGGGCTCACGCAGGAATAAGATCATGTGCATTAATGGACTCACACAGGAATAAGATCATATGCATAAATGGGCTCACACAGGAATAAGATCATGTGCATAAATGGGCTCACACAGGAATAAGATCATGTGCATAAATGGGCTCACACAGGAATAGGATCATATGCATAAATGGTCTCAAACAGGAATAGGATCGTGTGTATAAATGGGCTCACAAAGGAATGGGATCATGTGCATAAATGGGCTCATGCAGGAATAAGATCATGTGCATAAATGGGATAACACAGGAAGAAGATCATGTGCATAAATGGGCTCACACAGGAATAACATCATATGCATAAATGGGCTCACACAGGAATAAGATCATGTGAATAAATGGGCTCACGCAGGAATAAGATCATGTGCATAAATGGGCTCACGCAGGAATAAGATCATGTGCATTAATGGGCTCCTACAGGAATAGGATCATGTGCATAAATGGGCTCACACAGGAATCAGATCATGTGCATAAATGGGCTCACACAGGAATAAGATCATGTGCATAAATGGGCTCATGCAGGAATAAGATCATGTGCATAAACGGGCTCACACAGGAATAAGATCATGTGCATAAATGGGCTCCTACAGGAATAGGATCATGTGCATAAATGGGTTCACACAGGAATAAGATCATGTGCATTAATGGGCTCATGCAGGAAAAAGATCATGTGCATAAAAGGGCTTACACAGGAATAAGATTGTGTGCATTAATGGGCTCACACAGAAATCAGATCATGTGCATAAATGGGCTCACGCAGGAATAAGATCATTTGCACAAATGGGCTCATGCAGGAATAAGATCATGTGCATTAATCGGCCCACGCAGGAATAAGATCATGTGCATAAATGGGCTCACGCAGGAATAAGATCAGGTCCATAAATGTGCTTACATAGGAATCAGATCATGTGCATAAATGGGCTCAT
>NC_056744.1:1841632143-1841647193 GCF_019279795.1 Protopterus annectens | reverse complement strand
TTTTGGAGGAAAAAGAGGCGGGGGTCCACCCAACATACACACCTTCAGTATGTTGTTCCCCATTGGCCCTATGTGTTGGTACTCACCATGGCAATCACACTACTAGGGGCATGTCCAAAGGTAACCTGTGAATCGCCTCTATGGTCCAGTTGGTTTATGTGGGTCATGTGTCATGTCACAGCTGCCACATGTATGCAGTCAGCATCACCCTTGGCCAGGTATATACAACACATGTGTGGGATGCCACCACAGCCAATCTGGGGACTGGTCTTTTGAACCCAGTAAATGCCATACCCTGTCAGGTGGCATGTCATAAACTACAGGACAAACCCCAAAACCCAATCCCTGCTGCTACTAATGATAATACCCTGAAGATGTTCCTGATAGCTTTGACCAGTCCTTTACTGAGACATGCAGGCCCTAGCTTCCCAAACTACCTCCTAGCTCCCTGGCCCGAAAGCAGCCCCCCTAGAAAACTACTTGCCCAGCTGCCAACCAGTCACCACTTCACTTCTCCGCCTGGTTGTAACAGTGAAACCCACTACACTGTGGGGATCAACACCCTGCCGAGTACCAAAACCAGATGATGCTATTGCTTACCCCGTCTCAAAGGTAACCTAAGGTACTATGTTAGAAACTAACGTTCCCACCATCAGTAAAATGTCACATGTAATCTCTCTACACACAGGAGGCAGCTCTACTGACGTCTCCACTGATAGGCCAATAGCTATACATTCTCCACTTGCAGATTATGGACTTTGCATAGACAAGTCATGCACCCCTAATCCAACATCGCATTTATGGCAGACACTCAGCATGGCTTACGTCCTCATCACAGCACCGTCAGGCCTCCTAGCCTTTACTAACACCATAAGCCATCCCTTGCAACATCAATGATATATCCACAGCCCTCTTTTGGATAACCCAAAGGCATACGATATGGTTGATCACCAACTTGGACTCACCCTGCAGACTGTCTAGATACTGGAGCCTTCCAATGGTGTCAATCCTACCTGCATGGTCAACAGCAGGCGGCCTCTGGCAGAACAAACCTCTAACCTTCTAAACCCCCTCAGAGTACCACAAGGCTCTATCCTAAGGCCCTTGCTGTCCTCCATCTCATTAACGACTTATACGTCATCCCAAACACCAGCTGTATCCAATATGCTGTATACCCTACTCTGATCTGCTCAGCCACATCTCCAGTAGAGTTATTTTCAGCAACCCAGACCACCTGTAAAACTATAGCACACTGGCTTTGTGAACGCCCCGATCCTACATCCCAATCAAACTGGGCTGCTGTTATTCCACAAACACGTAGGTCTACCACGCTTTTACTACCATAACATCAACCGATGGCACAATAATCTCCCTGACCCATCTCAACAACTATTAGGTGTTATCATAGACAATATACTCACATGTGACATACATGTTAACCAGATTAGCCAAGCCATCAATAGAAAGCTAGGGTCACTTTACAGAATTAAAGCCTTCCTAGCCCCCCCAGCTAAAGGTGCCATAGCTCCCCACACCATGTTGCAGCCCTTCTGTATGCATCCCTCTACTCTCACATATGAACAAGACTGTCCTTAACAACACTGGATTTGCTACAACCACATTGCCAGGTTTGCCACTGGGCCTGGTAGGACACATCATTGCATCAATCTAAATCACATTGGTTGGCTTGCAATACCCAGCCTAATACAGTATAACCAACTGATTATGGCCTATAAAATCCTCTATAATCCAGACAATACTCCTGCACTTAAATTACAATCACCCCTATAACAATCCTAGACCGCTGACCTCTAACATTGTACTGCTTCGACTAGCAGTCTATAACACAGCTGGTGATTCTGTCTTTGCAAACCTGTAAGTAGATCCTGGAACCCACTTCCAGCTGATATTACCCTAATGTCCACCTTAGGTCATTTAACAGAAACTCAAACAACATTTGTCATTAACTGGCTATGTCAATCAGCCTGGCTAACTCGGATGTGTAACCTGGGGAACCACACTGTGTAAATAATTTAATCCGGGCTTGTGCTCAGGTCTACTTTAACCTGTGGAACATGTTGGACCTGCTTACTTATGTAATCTCTGTAAATAATCTGTTTGTACTATGTCATGCTAGTATTTTAATGCTGATCTGCTCCCCCGTAGCTTGTCTCCACGGGCCTACCCGGGAATGGACATGCATCCAGTTGGGCTATCCCAGTCAACATATGTAGGATAAATAAAATAAATAATATATTACAGTGACAACAATACCAGTCAGACATTGACACACTGACAGCATGCTGAACACACGGGGGAAACGGGGACTCAGACTAGCAGCCTGCCGGGCATCACACCCCCCGCAGCTGGCACACAGGCATATGTTCCATCGAACACAGAAATGCCACACATGGCACACATCCCCTGTGCCACACCCACAGCCTGTAGGGCTACACAACACACCTCTAAGCGTGTCAGGTACCTGTCGTGTGCTGCACTGGGGTCCCCCAACAGGCTGTATCTGGTGAAGGCACAGTGATATGACTCGGGGGCACTATGGTCCACCACAGCAAAATGCAAAATCAGCAGAGGCATGGACAGATATACTCATTGACCATGCCAGTGTGGCTGCCTGGGACATACCTCCCTGGACTACTGATAGGGAACATAGAATGGATCTCTCAGCGGCACAGGCCAGTATGAGCCTGATTTGGTTGCCAACATACTCCCCAGGTATTCTACCACTATATGTGGGAAGGTGTTTTTGTCTACATTATGCTCAGTCTCCACTGTCATTCATAGGGTATCCACTGGCTGTCAACATGTGCTTACATGCTGGGGAAGCCACTTTGTGCACGGGTCATCTTGCACGGACAAAAGGGCCCCGATGTATACTGGCAAGGCTCCTTGGTACACACATACTGCCTTATGCTGCAGGACATGGTTTACATATGACCTCCATGGGTATCACACAGGTTAGGACACTGTGTTTACACAACACAGCAGTGTACCCCGGAAGATGCATGCCCCAGACACTGCCTCAGCACGGTGAACTGCAGTCTGTGCAGTACCAGATGATTCATGGCTCACAGGTGTTACCCATCACTGACAGGTTATGCCCCTACCATGCCTGTCGCCCCCTACACATGTAACAAAATGGATGGGGGTGGTATCCCAAGTAACACAGATACACACACCTCCAGGTTGTTGGCACAGCACAAACCATCAGGCCTACTCAGGTGCAGCTGACAGTGTGTGGGAAATGCCATCTGGTTCATAGCATGGCACACACAACCCTCAAACAGGAAGACCACCTATCCTCCATAACAACAGGCAATATGACAGTCCCATGAACTGTGTTTATAAGGCCATACTGCATCCAGCCAACATTGTGGGGAGCATTCTGTAGCTACAACACTCTAGTTGAAGGGTTCACAGCATGTGGTCCCCTGGGGAATGACATGTTACCACTACCACAACAGGTGGGAACATCAGCACCTGTACATTGACTACATGTACACTATAGGGCCCCAGACCAGATGTGTACCCCCTGCTGTAGGTCTTTCACCATAGACACCCACACTGTTAGGGACATACCACATGGACCCTGCACAGAAGACACACAGTCATATTGGTATACATTGCTACCATTTATCCACACAAAGCATGTGTCAGACATGGTAACTACTGCAGGTCACAGGTATTTTGTGAGTGTCACACATACATCTTTTGGGCAATGCCATTGCTGGTTTAAATGGCATGCATTGATGTACACACCCCCAAAAGGTCATACTGGGGACACAACCACACATAGTTGTGGGTTCCCCAAACATACCTATCTGTACTCTGAATGGTAATAGACACAGTAGCAGAGCACACTATTGGCATTACTAGCCAACTAGCCCTGTCGGGTGTGCTGATGTGTGGTGACATCCCCTGTGTTTACTGGTGGGTATGCAGCATCTGGTGTATGTATTATTTGCCAAAGGATCTGTTCCTCACACTTGCATTTACACACACCCCTACCCCCAAACACACGCCTGTGCAGGATTCATTCCCTACCTACTGTCATGACACGTAGACGCAGCAAAGCGCACTTTTGGGGTTTACTAGATATTTCCCTGCCTCTGGTATACTTAAGGGTGCTGACAACATCAGTACTTTGAAAGGGTAATGTGCATCAGGTAGTGTGATCCCCTGATTGCCAAAACTAACATGTCTTTCAAAAATGCAAAACCACACATGTATTTACAGGTTTCAAATTCCTACCTAATTACATTAAACACAGAACACATTAGCAGAGCGCTATTCGATTACTGGGGGGCTTCCTCCTGCTGTACTTATAGGGTGCTGACATCATCTGTGAGAAAGGGGGTGCATCCTGTAGTGTGTTCCCCATTTGGGCAAAGGGAAACATTTCCCCCACAGCACACACACAAACCCCACTCACCCACACACCCCTGAGCATTTGCAGGATTAAAACCCCTACCTAACTATATTATGACACTTGGGGGCAGAAAGCAGAGCGCTATCAATTACTGGGCATCTGTTCTCCACCGGGTTTTTTAGGGTGCTGACATCCAAGAGGGTGGTTTTTACTACCTGTCGGGTGTGTGAAAGCATTTGCAGCCAACATCGGGGTCAGTGTGCACATCGCACTATTATGTTCCATACCATGCTTTGACCACAGGACCTGTCACAACCCCCAGCACACCACCCCCACATCCACACACACCTAGTTTCCCCGGGGCAGTGCCAGGATATGCGGGTTTTCACAACACTGTTCCAGTTTTAACATCGGGACAGTCATTTGTGTGTACACTCAGGCCTCTACCATTTGCACTTTTGGGGGTCCTTTTATGGCAGTACCACACACCACACCCAAATGGGTTAATACATATTGCACCTGTCCATCTGAAATTTCCCACTGTTCCAAAGGGACCACCATTGTTGATAGCTGTGTCCCCTGGACATCCTTTCCCCACCCCCCCCAGGCAAGGTTGTCCCCACAAACTTTTTTTTACAGAATTTACATTTGTGTAGACGTTACTCAGAGGCCCCATGCTGGAGGACATACTGGCCACACAGCATTTTCCCTGACATGCATCCTATGAGCATGTGTAATTTTGCATTTCCAGATATTGGCAAAGGCTCTTGCCCCCCCTGGCCTATGTTCAGGGCTCAGATGACAGACCCACCTTCATACACAAGGGATAAAAAACTAAGAGCAATGCTCCCCAACCCCAGATATCTGCACCCCCAGATCACCCAAAACACTTTCATGCAAAATACTGTGCAGTTACGATGCCTAGTTCATACTGGGGAACAAGCACTCCCGGTTTAATTGATTTTTTTGCAGTCACCAAGGCCTTTGACAGGGAAGGTGGTTCACACACCCTACCTTTGCAGCCTTCACAACAATCCCCATTTGGGCATTCTAGAGAACACCAGCTTAAAATATGTCACTAGATGGATTGCACACTCAAGGACAGATACCACATGGTTAATTGGGCCATGCGACACAACATTAGGTTGTGTCCTCATCCTCCCCTTTGTTTGGTATATATTTTGGGGCGGGCCAACACAGACACTGTCCCAAATATGCAGATTCAAACAACCATAATTTTTTCCCAGCTGACAAAAACCCCCAAACATCATGAAAAACAACTTGGCCAGGCTTCTGCAACAGTGTTTAGAAAGGGAATGTGCATCCTGTTTGTTCACATATTTAAAAGGGACCTTGTCCCAACCACCCCTCAGACAAACACACACTTTATTCACAGGCTTCAAACCCTGCCAACTATGCTATGACACGGGGAATTAGCCCCCACGCATGGGAGGCTCCTGCTGTACTTATTGGGTGCTGACATCATCAGTGTTTAGAAAGGGAATGTGCATCCTGTAGTGTTTTTCCATTTAAAAGGGGACTTTTCCCTCCCCAACCCACCCCAGAAAACACACACCCCATTCACAGGATTAAAACCCCTACCTAATTATGTTATGACATTTGAGACACGATTAGCAGAGCATGCTATTTGCATTACTGGGAGGTGTTTTTCTCCTGCTGACTTATTGGGTGCTGTTTCATCTGTGTTTAGAAAGGAATGTGCATCCTGTAGTGTGTTGTCATTTCCCCAAAATTTTCCCTCATACAAAAACCCCCGCAAGACACCCCCTTGCCATTAAAGGATTCAAACCCTATCTAACTATGTTATGACACTTGAGAGGATGCATTAGCAGGGGGCTGTTCGCATTACTGGGAGGTGTTTTTTCTCCTGCTGTACTTATTGGGTGCTGACATTATCGGTTTAGAAAGGGAATGTGCATCCTGTAGTGTTTTTCCTATTTGAGGGACACCCAAAACTTCCACACCCCCACTCACACACACACACATGGCATTTGCAGGATTTGAAACCCCTACTTAATTTTTTGATACTTGAGACGGTTGCAGAGGCACAGATTCCTAACCCTCCTGCTGTACTTATAGTGCTGACATCATCTGTGTTTGGGGGAAAATGTGCATCCTGGGGAGGCAAAACCCAAGCACACTCTGGCTAAGCTGTCATTCCCTAGGGAAAAAGCCTAGTTTGACCTCTACACCCATATTTTTAATTGTCAAATGCACATTATTTGTTGCTGATAGACTGTTTGCAGGTCTTTATTGCCATAGCATTCCCTGTTTGTATAAACAACTTGTGTATCTGTGGAAGATGTTTGCATAGGGGAGGGATCCACTATATCATTTATGTCTCTGTAGTCATTTACTGTGTGCACTGGGCAGATTGCTTTGTGGTTGGTTCCTGGATTAAAACATAACAATACCAGTATGTGGGGCCAACTGCTAACGGAGATTTGGCCTAAGTGGGGAGCATGCCCAGTTCAGCCTTCCATGGCATGTTGTCAATGTGTGTGAGCATGCCCAGTGTGAGTTTTCCATATGTTGACTCTGAAGCCACCACATTTGTGGTGGTGTGAACTTCAACAATATCACCCGTTTATGGTTGTGTTTTGGGGTGTCATGTTGTGTATTAACTGGCCAACTGCTTTGTTTTGCACAACAGGGATTATACTGTGCCTGCAGTGTTTGCATGGGATACTTTGCAACAGTTGTCAACATCCTTTCAAATGACCTAACACTGTAGTACTGTATAGTGTACGGGTTTAGTACTTTACTGTGGTGGACAGTATCCTGGGCTTTAGTCCTATCACTGTTTTACATTTCATAGTGAGCACAACAGCGGGTTGGGGGCCAGTTGTGACATTGACCATGTTGCTTTATGTTCAGATATGAACTACACACCAGGCTTGTCCAACTTTGGGTAGTGTATTCCACAACATGGTGACATTGGCAAACACTAGTGATGTCCCTAGCCATTTAATGCTATTTGGAGTGTGTTTGTCCTTCAACACACATTGAAAGGGGAGTTTGCCATGACATATGTCATGGTTAGTATACTGTGCCTTTTTACCTTGACATAACAGTGATACCCAGGTTACCTACCATCTCCCACCACTCATCAGGATTCCTTTGAGGAATTGATATGTGACTCTATGGGTAGCCTGTGCTGGGGGGGCTTCTGTGTTATGGATCAGTACAGCTTGTTCTATGTATGTCAGTGCTGGGGTTCAGGTCTCTCATGTGCATAGCTCACTGCCATTCAGATTGTAAAAGGTGCAGCATGTTTATTGATGCCAGCAACACAGGCAACACATGGCATGTGCGCAAGCTGTTTGATACTCCTGATGAGGTACTGTTGGGGATTTTACAGTTGATGGAGGTGTCTGCTGAGGTAATCCCACAGGGGCTATTGTAGTCAATTGTGCTGATGAGGATGACTGCAGAGCCACAATGACCCCCCCTTATCTAATCTGACAGCCTTCATGATTGGGTGGGTATATGGTATTTTTTGTAAACACTACAGCACATGTTTGCCCAAATGCAGGATATCTATCACCTTGTGTCCCCAGGTCTCATTACATGTTAATACATAATGGGTTAACACCTTGTGGTAATTTGGGCACTTACTGTATATCCACTGGGGGTTTACTATACACAGTTCTGCAATTAGCTTGCTGACATGGCTATGGCACCAGTTGTCTGTTTCTAGTGGCCCTTTGTGGGATGCTTGTGTCAGCTGGATCATATGTGGTGGGCAGTTTGTAGTCCTCTCTCATGTTTACACAGTCCTTCCATGTTGGGCCCGTACCTATGGGACATATATACCCGACGGGGAGATCCCAGGACAAAGCCTTGTGGGATGCCAGTTATATCTGGTTTGTAGTCTGACATGGTGCAGCATGTCTGACCATGTCGTTCTGTCCTTGGTCTGGTTTGCAACCCTCTACTGACATGTGGGTTTATATTTAAGCTGGTGAACTATCCATAATGAACACGTAGGGTATTGTTAGAAGCCTTTGCAAGGTCCAGATACACTGTGTGGACCCCATTGCCCTCATCAATGACCTTAATGACTGTTTCAAATGGGTCAAACATGTTTAGGGGCAGGATCTGCACTTTGGGGGCCCCACTGGGTTGGGTCCAGTTCAGTAGGTCCAATCTTCTGTCTGTGGTACATCTGATCCTTTCCATAGCTGTGCAAACAAGCTTTGGATTCTGGGGTGGGAGTTCAGTATCCATTCAGGCAACACCTTTGTTGGAAGGACCACTGTTGTTGTACACTGCTCTTTGGGTACATATCCTGTGGTAAGGCTGACATTGAGCAGTAGTGTGGTTTTGCATTCCATTCATCTTGGAGTCCATGTTGCACTCAGCCCAGGACACCATCCCTACCATTGCTGTGTGTTTTGCTTTGAGATTTTTGTTACCTCAGCATCTGCAATGTCAGGGGCCAGCAGTCTGCTGGGATAGATATTTGCACTGGGGGGGGGGTTTGCACTGCACCTGCAGGTGTAGGTTGGTTGTTTTGTATATTTGTGTGATTCAGGAAAATCTGTGAATTCCCAACATGGTTCCTACCATCAGTTTAAAACCTTGGGATTATCCTTAGTGTCCTGTACAATTTGTATCTTCATAGGTTCATGGGTTCATACTAGGCTATCCACCCTGGGCATTTGTTAGCCTAGCCAGAGTGTGTGTGGCTTTTTACACCCCTTGCTATGTCATATTATGGCCATTTATGTTTTTTCTGTGCCTCTGTCTGGACATGACACAGTGAAGACCCCCCGTGTTTTCAATCATCCATCCACTTGGCAAATTCCTGTTGAAGAGTGTCAGTGAGGGGCTCTGCCTAACATGGAATTTGGGGTCCCGGTCCAGGGTGTGGGGGGCCTCTGGTTATGTATCTGTCCCTCCAGCACATCCTATTTCATTATGTGTTGAGGTTGACATCTCCCCCCCAGCTCCAATGGCTTTGTTTTCTGGGTGGGCATGTCCATTACTCCTGTGTTGGCATGGCCTTACAACAGGCATCAATGCCTCTGTGTAGGGTGTGACTGGATTCAGCTGGGGTGTCTACAGCCAGGCAGCATATGACATATATTTGACCCTTTATCCTTTGGTGAGGTACCTTGAGGTCTTTCTAACTGCTGCAGGTGTCAGGTAAGGTACATCCCATATGAGGCATTGTACTAGATTATGGGTTGATTGGAGAAAGTTTGGGGCACAATGACCTCTGTTGGAGATGTGAATCCTTTCAAAGGGTCCCAAAAGTAGACAGTCTTCCTAGCCACATTGGCAATGTGGGTGTCACATAAAAGGTTACTGTCCACTGTGTCCCTAGGTCCCTGTTCCCTTTTCATACATAATGGTTTACCACCTATGTGGTAATTTGTGGTACCTTGTTTGGTATTTGGTGGGACATTCATACTGTCCAGTGTCTTCAGGAGGCTGGTGGGGTTATTGTGTGTGAGAGTGTGGGTCTGCTACAGACTGTACAGCAGTTTTGACTACAGTTAGTTGCACATGGGTGTCCTGCTTGTGCATTGTCAGTTACCTGGCGTATGGGTGTCTGTGCTGCATATGGATACTCACCCCCCTTTATGTTTTGGTCCCGGTTTGGGGCCATGACACATGATGTGGTATAACCTGGTAGTGCTGGTGTGCTGTCAGGAGGCTTGCAGCAGGCTTCTGTCACTGCACAGACATCATGTTCTCCATTTGGGAGGCCTCGGGGGATGCATATTGGGGGTTTTCACATCTGGCATTGGTCAGCATTTCCCTTATGTTTCTTCCCACTTATGTTTTCTAGGGTGGTGGGTAGTCTTTTCAGCCTTGCCTACAAAGGGTCTATGGAGGTGGCAAAGGCCTTATCCAGTATCCCGATGCCCAGGGTAACAGGTGCAGCCATCCCGGAAAAGCAGCAGGCTTGTCAAGCATGACATCCCAAGCAGACAGACATCCCTTGGAATACACCAGTTTTGCCACTTTTTACTGATCATTCTGTGTTTGTACTGTGGCATCATTCTTGGTGAGGGTAGGATGCTGCACACTGAGTGTCATACCGCCTGGACTACATAATCAGAAGCTCATCCATGTCTCTTTTTTGTAGTCCAGGGGTACATCTCAGGTCATTCACACCAGCATGGACATGACTGCATCATATTTCTCTTGCTTTGGGGTGACCCTACTTTGTTATGTGGCATATTGTGGCAGCCTACAGGCAGCTTACTGTACCCTTTCCCTTGTTCAGTCTGCAACTGGGGACCGCAGTGTGTCTGACTATGGAGTCACCTATTACAACTGTATCAGGCATGTTGTTTCTCCTTCTGGCCTGTGACTGTTTGGCACACCAGCTTTGTGTGCTATGTGTTGCATGTGCTATGTTTGGGGTGTTTGATTGGGGGTCTGCTTTGGAGGCCCCTGTTGGTGTGTGTGTTTGTAATTTGGCCTCGGGAATGTTTGTCTGTGTTTATGTGTTTGGTTTTTCAGTTGTGATAGGTCTATGTGGGACTGTGTTTGTGGTGTGTGGTTACCTTCTCCTCCTGACTAGTTTTGACAGTACTGAGTTGAGGGGGCTCAGCCTCCAGTTTGGATGGATGGTTGCATCTTCCCTATTTTTGTATTTTTGGGGGGGTTTTTGGGGTCTGTGTACTTGGGGGGGTACATTGCCTCAGGATTCACAGATTCCACTTGTTGTGGCCTTAGTGGATTGTATGTGTGGAAAAGTTATTGCCATACTACTGATCAGTGTTACTTCATTTTTTGTTTGCTCTATCATGTAGTAGCTTCCTCATTCTCTTGCATGGTTTGGTTAAAGGCTGGTGTCCACCATGCCAGATTTAGGCATTGTGTCTTGTTTTATTTGGATTTCATAATCCCAAACATTCCTGGCGTGTTCATGGAATGCCTGTATTTCAGGTTCTGAGGTGTGCCCCTATTTTGCACCTGCACAGGGCCTTTAATGGATTCCACATCAGTTTGGAGGAGTGCAAATTGCTTTACACATGTTTTTCACTGTGGTTTTCTGGCCAGGAACTGTGGTCAGGATGTGTATATCCAGTGTGATTACTCTATGGTCTGGTTTTACCAGTGAGCAATACACTTCTCATCTTGCCATCCAGTACGCATGTTGCTGTTTATCACATCCAGTATGCTTACCCCCCTTGTGGGAGTGGTACTTGTTCCTGGGCCTTTTGGTTTATGGATTCTTTAACCTTTCTCCACACTGTTGGGCTAGTATAATGTCCAGTTATGTCTGGGTATTTTCAGTCACCCAATATAATGTGGTTTGGGGGCTTGATATATTCATGTATTCCAGCATAGGCCGGTGCAGTTCCTGGTTTGGGACAGTAGTCTGTAGCAGGCTATAAACTGGGGGCAGTTTTAGCCCCTGTTTTTGACCCTGGCTAGTCCATGCTGCTTTTTGTTGTGGTACCAACATGGGGGGGTGGTTATCCTTGACAATTCTTGCTAGTCACCCTCCTTTTGTAGCTTGTTCCATGTTTTGGCTGTACAGCACAGTATGAGGTGTAAACCCGGTAGTGTTAGGGTGCTGTTGTGAGCCTTGCCCAGTTTCTTTACAGGACAGTTATCAACATTCTCCATACTGGGTGAGTAGACTGCATGCATCTTGCTGTTTCGGGTTATCCATTATCTTATTCTTATCCCTTCTGGTACCTATGGAGATAGGGTTTGTGTTTTGAGCCTTACCTATTCAGGGCACACTGTGGGTAGACAGCCTTTGCCAAACCATGGCCTGCACTGATAGGTGCACGCCACCCAGGTGGTGATCATGTCATGCTCAGCATGTCATCCCAGCTGGCACACATTGGGTCCCCTTTGACTAACTGCATACTTCAGCAATTTTGCACTTGATATCTCGGGCATGTTGTGGCAAAGCTTGGTGAGGGTAGGATGTTAGTCAGGGTCCTCAGGGTGCATATAGTACTGGTGTTACATTACTTGAAAACATGGCATTCATGCCTCAGGTGGTGCTGCAGGGTGCCTCTGTCGGATGCCCTATTACACTTCCCTGTACATGTTTGAGAGCAGGTTTGTCATGTTAGGCATCCCTGTTACTATATGAGTGAGTCAGAGAGGGGGATCATTCCCAGGGGTTTCCCACTGAGCCAATGTATGTGCTATTTGCCTCTTTTCCAAGGCCAGAGCATACTGGGCACGCCCCCTTTTGCCTACTGGGGTAGGCTCAGGTTGTTCCTCCTCTGAGTCACGCCTGCCTGTGATGGCCTTGGCAATGGTGGGGGCTGTTTGGCCCGGCCCTATGCTGGTCCTGCTGCAGCTGTTTTCCCAAAATCATATTATGTAGCATAGCCCTACCATGACAATTTGGGTACATGTAGTTGGTGTGTACTGCAAGGCTCCACCAGATGTGTCCAGACACCGGAACCATGACTTGAGAGCCCAAACACACGCTCTATCACAAAGTGTTTGTGCGTGTGCCTCATTATGGCGTTTCCCGTTCAGGGTGTGTGGTTTTTGATGGGTGTCATCAGCCACGGCTCCAGTGCATAACCTGCATCCCCACTAGGTGTCCGGTGGGGTGTCCCCATTGGCAAATGTCTGGTACACGCCAAATGCCAGATGTGGGAATTGTGATAACTCCCAGGGCAGCCAGCACACACATTCATTATTATGCCCTGGGCATCCCCAACCTGGCAGTTGATGGAGGGAAGCCCTTGGGGTTAAAGTAGGCCCTACCCGCCCCCTGCTGGTGCTTTGATGCATGGGCAGTCTATAGCACCCAGTACCTCAGGGTATTCCGCTATTTGCTGGAAAGAGCATATTGCTGGCCAATACCTCATGGGCATTGGGGAAATATACATGATCACCGACATGTGCTGACATGGCATCCAGGAACTGGTGTAGTACCCTGGAGGCTGATGCCTGTGATATCCCCATCATATCGCCAGTTGGTCTCTGGAAGGTACCTGTTGCTAGTATTCTTAGGCCAACACATACCTTGGTTTCCACTGGGATGGGTTCCCTCTGTTGGTTCTGTGTGTGAGGCGTGGCCTGCACAGCTCAACAATCTGCTGCAGGAGCTCTCTGTCCACTCTATAGCGCTCTACTATCTCCAGCTCATGTAACCCGTGGTAGGTGACCCTGGGCCTGTACACTCTTTTCCATCTCCTCCTCACTGTGGGTTGTCTGGCACCATCTGCATTGTCACCACCCTCAGCAAGTCCCTATGTCTCATTATGACAGCTATGGCAGCCCCTAAATTTTTGCTCTGAGTTCAGCTTTTCAGTTTTCACTTCTATTAGCTTACTCCTGTCTTGCAGTGTCTCTTAATGGAAACATCCTGCACTACTGTTTGCAGGTTTTAAGTGCTGGCTGGGCTACTATTCTGCCTGTGTAATTGCCTGCTTCTAATTATTTTTTACCTGCTAGCTTCAGCAGTTATCCCTGCTAGCTTCCTATTAATTCTGTTGCTTCCTTTTCCTCTCTGTTTCCTCAGGGGAGCAACTTGCATACTATCTGAAACACGCCACAGTGGCTTAAAAGCCGCACACGTGTTTAAAGGTTAGGATCTACTTATTCGGTTTAAACGCTGACCCCAAACACGTTACGCCCGCCAACAGCCTCCAACATACTCAAACCCACACGCACCCAAACATGTTACACATCTCCAACAGCCCCCCATACTCAGACTTCCCCAACCCAAACGTTACGCCTGCCAACAGCCTCCCCTACTCACAGCCTTACACGCACACTGCCTTACCCATTGCCCCGCCCCAGCCAGCAAGAAACTTTGGTGTAGGTAACAGTGTACACCTTCCATTTCTTGCTTTCCATGACTTATCAAATGGCACACCTCTTTCCATGATCTGTGCCTGTCATCTGTCATGTTACACTGGCCTCCAATGTGCTGCATTTGTTTGTACCATTCCCACCCGTGCTGTCAGCTATCTCCTACTCTATTTCTCCCCTTTTTTATCTCTTACACTACTCAGCGTGTCATTTGCTATGTGACTGTGGGATTCAGTATCCTAACCCTCATTTACATGAGATTGCCTACTAATGCTTAGTTACATGTCTTAGACTCAGCACCCCCCCCTTAGCAACCACTACACGGTGGCCATGTTATTTTTGGTCTGCTGGTCCCTGCATTGTCATTCCATGTATTCATGAAACCCACATTTGTGGGTTTATAACCTTTTTTATGTTTTTTACAGCGCAGCCTGTTTGCGCGCGCTGGTTTAAACATCGGGGAAAAAAAAATATATATATTTTTAAATTTTTATCGGTTATCTTGCCAATGGCCACATATTTGGCCATTGGCATGCTGCCTGATTCATATGCAACCTTTTTTGGAGCTGACATCCTTTGGATTTTGAGAAATGTACTCAGTTGTCAACTGAGTACATTTCTGCAGCTAAAAAGCCCCCTACATGGACTGGTTTCTGCTTTGGATCGCTAATATACCTCATTTGCATACCTTTCTAATGCAAGTGAGGTATTTAGCTGTCCACCCCGTCCGTGTAAGAGACGCTTTAGCTGGTTTTTCACGGAGTTTAGGGCTGTTCCTGGATCGCGAGGCTTGCATGGAGTGTTACGCTCTTACACTGAAGCCTCGTGAATCCGCCCAATGTGTAAAAGCTGTTTTACACCTTCTTTTTTCTGCAGTTAT
>NC_056744.1:1841609758-1841631643 GCF_019279795.1 Protopterus annectens | reverse complement strand
AAGGGGGTTTTTTTTTTGGGGGGGAAAAGTGCACCTGGAAACTAAAGGGGCCCAAAAATTTTTTTTCTGGACCCTTTTTTTTCCCTTTTTGGGGCCCTGTGCCAAAAAAAAACCCCCTTTTGGGGGGGGGTTGGAAAAGCCCCGGGAAAGGATTGGGGGGCCCGTCCCCCCTCTGCAAGCGTGGCCAGAGGAGAACCACCACTCACCCTCCATAGCGTCCGGACTGTGGTGCGTAGGGAGATCCGGGACTCTGTTCTTGGGCCCCTACGCCAGCTTGAGGCACAGGTGGCACAACTTACGGGCATGCCTGTTGCCCAGCCTACACAGCCCCCAGCACAGCCCTGTCCTGGGCAGTGAAGGAACAGTGGCAACTGCCCATGGGTGGGGATATCAGTTCCACTGTTGCCATCTGTGGGCTCATGGGCTCTGGATATCCAAACATCCGTCCCCGTCAATTGTGTAACCCCCCCCACACGTGTCATACACCACCCCTGTATGCATCTTGTTTGTCTTGTCTGTTGACCTACCCAACCTACCTCCCCAGCTATACCGACTTCCTTCACCTGACATACCACTCTCACCTGAAAAAAAAAAAAGGGCACTCTGTACCCACAAAAAAATTACCCCCTATACATAACCACCCATTCATACATATGTCTGCTGGACATGGAAACTATCAATTACAATTTGCTGTATAATAAGTATTATTGTTGTCCTGACAATCTCTCAGGGTGGAAGGTTTCAAATGTCACACCAAATTACGTATATGCACAGCTGTTGCTGATGAAAATGGGCAGCTATGGGCCTTACCTACATCCCTCTGAAAAACGACTTGTTTCCCTACTGTCTTATCTCTTTGTGACCCTTTTCTGCTCTGTCTCCCCATTTTCATTTTTCTTTCAAAGAAAATAAGCGGTGTCTTAAGAGTAATACATTTAGCGGTTGTAGCTGAGGTAATGCGCATGTATCTTGTGGACCTAACGCGCCAGTGTGCATCGCGTGTGAAGCTCCGTGCAAACCAGCGCTAACCGGTTACAACTAACTAAAAGTGCCTTAGTCACCTCTGATTGACTTGGAATGTACGCTAGTCAGTTCAAAAGGCAAAATAAAATCCCACTGTCAGTCAACCCAGGAAACACTAGTCTGCAAGACTTACCCTAAGCCATGACTGTTATACAAGAACATTGTGCTAAAATAAATATATCATGTATAATAGTAGGAATGAATAAAGGGAATATAGGATGTGTGTAGTACACAAAATATCATGTATATTTACTGTCAAATCTAGTGGATATCTATGATAGTAGTGTGTGAACAGAAACAGCCATGCTAGTTGGTAGCTTCTTAGTAGGTAATAATGTCACTGTAGCACCTTGCAAGCCACACACATACTCATAGCAGGATAATCACTTACTTATACCCCACAACCTGTTACGAGGAACATATCGGACCAAGTAATAAAATATATATGTAAGACAAAGAGCCAAAACCAGGGATGCATTACAAATAATGTTACAACAAGCAGACAGTTCAGAGAGTAACAGGTTCTGCATTTTTGTGGGATGTTTGGAAGAGTATGAAGTCTGAAACTTAAATGTTTGTCACTATATTCCTGACTTGAGCCCAGAGTGATTTGCCAGAAAAAAAAGCTGTGCATGAGATATTGACCAAAATATGAGGCAGAAATGTGGAAGAAAACCTGCAAATATTTGTACACACATGAGAGTAGTTTTGACACCACCACCATATTTGAATAGTTAAAGAGCCTAGACATAGCAACAGTGACTGAGTTACAGGAATGCCCCCACAGACTCCGTGTGAAATGTTTTAAAAACAGTAGGCAGAAAGGTGTTAAGCAACACATGCAATTGTAACTATGAAGTCCTGAAAGTATGCAACACTTTGCATGGCAGAAAAAGTGTAGTAATATTATATGCTCATGCTTTATCCCACAGTCACAACTGCAGCATACCAGACAATTTAATGGGTGTACCCCACTGATATGTACCATTCCATGAGGTTAGATAACAGATGCACCTGAGAGTGTCTGGGGCCTGCTCAGGCAGCATACTCAAATAATTCTAATAGATGTCTTTTCAAGGCCCACACCACGGACACCACACTGCATGCTGTACAACACCCTAGCAGATATAGCGCAAGCATTCCCAAGGTGTGAAATGTACATGGAAAATAGGAGTTTCACAGCAGCACACTACAGTCAGGACACCTAGCAGGCATACAAGTAGTGACTGTAAAGGGCAAATATTGAAGCCATAGCAACAAAGTGCAAGAGCCTTAACGCATATATACCAGTTACACCCACATGTCCCACAGAAGGAAAGCACACACACACACATTAACAGTAGTAGAAGTTGTTAGCAGGTGTCAGTGTACACACACAGTTAGTTACAGGAAACTGGATAAATGAATGGAGAAATGTTAATCTACAACACAGCTGGAAATATGAGAGGAGAAATACGCCAACCTTTACACTCACAGAACATTGTCCACAGCATACCAGCATGGTCCACCTGCCCTTAAAATCCTGAAAGGGCCACAGCCTATCTCACATACCTTTTATAGCAAATTGTTCTAAAATCACAGTGAGAACTGCAATCAGTACACAACTGGCTGCATGCAATTAGCAAATGCTGGCTAACAATTGGTGCAGAGGCCATCACGCATTGGGACATATGCAGATACCACTACATAAAGTATGCTGTACTCCCAGTCCACACATGCAATACTTTCATTGCACCCTGAGAAGGACGTGGAGACAGACAGACAGAGAGAGAGAGAGACAGAGACAGAGACAGAGAAAAACAAAATTAAACATACACAAACAAAACTGGTCAACAACAGCCACCTGAAAGCTTTACAACTGGCAAGAAGATGGAGCAGCAGGACACACAAAACAGATGGCAACACAAGCAGCTGTGACAAACACAGGTAATGTAAATAATACTATAAAGGTCTACATACTGTGAACCCCCATATGTGTCATTGCACATATCCATATGTATATGAAGATATTGTGCAAGGGCAGGACATAGCAGCAACTATCAAGTGGAAGTGTACATACATTTGTACTGTGTTAGAATATGCCCACATATCAATGTAAGTTTGAATGTAGGTTGTAGTGCAATGTACAAAATGAGTTTCACAGTTATGTATGTTTATACCAGTATGTTAGTGTGTGTATACAGTATGGTAAACAAAACATGTTGATATACCTATCTATCATATGGATCACATTATGTATGTCAAAAATATGTAATTATGTATATATATATATATATATATATATATATATATATATATATATATATAGCATATGCATAATATGTATACATACATAGAGAGAGATGTAGGAATACATAGACAGATAATAGATAGATAGACTATGTAATAAACATATATATGTAATACACACATACAGATATAGATATATGTAGATACATATACATAGACACAGACTTAGATTTTGACTATCTACAGGTATGACTGTATATGACTGATTCCTCAACAACCCTCCCTGTCCACCACCTCCCTGTCACTCTCAACCCCTCTCTGTCAAATTCCCCCATATCTATAGCAATATATGTACATCAATATATAGACAGACAGATCTGACTCATCTACAGGTATGACTGTATATGCATGACGACCTCAACAACCCCTGTCCCACCCCTCTGTCACTTTCACCCCCCTCTCTGTCACACCCTCCCTCTCCATATCTATAGCAATATATGTACATCAATATAGCAGAATGAGACAGATCTGACTATCTCTACAGGTATGACTGTATATGACTTACCCCAACACCCCTCTGTCCCACCCCCTCTGTCACTCTCACTCCCCCTGTCACACCCCCCTTTCCATATCTTATAGCAATATATGTACATCAATATATATATGTGTATATGTCATACAGACATATATATATATATATATATATATATATATATATATATCTATATATATATATCTATATATATATATATATATATATATATATATATATATATATATATATCTATATACATATATATATATATATATATATAGAGAGAGAGAGAGAGATGTATATATATTCTGAGTGAGAGGCACATGTAAGTACAGATGTATTGCCAACAAAGTGCCTGTGGTGACAAAGGCATGGAGGAACACCAGTGTCAAAACTGGAGTACCATAATTCCCATTTCAAATCCACCTACACCCAGTAAATCACTCAAGATTATGTGATTGGCTTGCCCAACCACTGCATGTGTCAGGGTGAACAAGGGTCATAAATGTGTACAATAGTCCTCCCCAATGATATTCACAGTGGCACACTATTCCTGGAATACCTGCATTATGGTATGTGTCAGCAGACATGGTGTGTCAGCTATGGACATGTAGGTCAGTGTACCCTCCACACCACATAATGGCTGCCGTAAATGGTATGTACCTCACATGACAGCTACAGATATGGAGGAAAAGGACACAGTGACATGTACAACACTGTGACAATGCACTCAAACACATTACCAATGCATTAGTGACTGACAACACCACAGAGTAATACACATACTACCCAATATAGAGGTTTACCACTCCTGGATTTACGCATACTTAAGTCACACCCATGACAGATGTCCAACAACCATATAGTAACACCTCACACCATCCACAACCTAAAATGACTGCTGTGTGTCATTCGTGCCACTGCAATAGAGAGCACATGTGGAGGTGAGTTCCTACCCCAGATAAGACATACCCTGGCCAAAAACCACTTTTAGTGTTAAGAAGCAAGACTCCCCATGAGTACATTACGTCACACATACCCCTGCTGAATGTTAGTCAGATAGGTAATATGCCATATGAGTCACCCTGTGTAACTGTTTCTGATGCAGCAGCAGGTGTACCATCACACCACATGTGTCACAAATGGTCAGGGTAGCAGAACATTATGCTGCTGTAGTCCCAGGGCGCCATAGCATATTGTATAGTATTGTATTGTAAATGTACTGTGTATTGTGTTGTATTGTATTGGTATGTTGGAGGTGCCCCCCTCCCTTTGTGGAGTGGAACCACTGCTGCTGTGCAATAGCCAGTGTGTACAGGTACATATCCTGTAGTTAGGCTAGTGTTACATAGCACTTCTATATGTGTGTTTAGCTCCCGTCGGAGTTCATGTAGCATGCAACCCAGGATACCAGCAGGTCCCATTCATGTTGCTGTATTCCTGCTGCTTCCCTGAGGGCGTGCTCTCACCTGGACATCTAGTGATGACAGGGAGGTTACAGTCAGCTGGGATAACTATGTCTTATTTTGGGGGAGAGGGAGGGAGGTGAAACCTGCACTGAACCTGTCTGCCCACAATGTTGTCAATATCTGTGGTTTCAGTGAATTCATTTGTTCATTGTAGTACTATGAGAATAGTGGAGGGATTCCTGACCAGGGTTGCTAACGCATAACTGGCTGAAGGCCTTGTGGTTATCTGTAGTGTCCCTCTCTTGATTTCCCTCTCAAAGTTGCTCCATGGATGTTTGTATGAGGGAAAAATAGATCCTTACTAGTGCTGCTAAGACATTGCCTTCCTTTCTGGAATTATGCTCTGCCATCTTTGCAGTAGCTTCCCATCTTTGTAATACAATCTATCTATGGCTGGGGTCCACCAGACAGGATGCTGTCCCTTTGTGGAGAGTGTCTTGGCCATATATGGGACTGCACGATCCATAGCATTCTCAGAGATGTCCGTAGAAAGCATTTGTGAAGGGGTCAGCATTGTGGGTTGTGTCTTCCACTGGCCCAGTGGGCTGAAAAAGGATACCATGTCACTGTTACAAAGTGTAGAGTTTGAATTTGCAATGTTATTCACTATAGTTGTTTGTGCTTTGCAATTGGTGGAGGTGGGATATGTATATCCAGGGCAATTAGTTTGTGGTCAGCTCACAGTAGTTGATGATGTAGCCCATACAGTACCTAGATACAACCCCCAGAGTGAGGAGGTGCTCTGGACCTGAATCAGTGTTCTGACTGCTGTGGTTTGGTAGTATGTTGTATGGAGTGTGCCAGGTACTGTTGCACAGTTGCTGGCTGAGCACTGATACTCTGGCCATTTACATGTGTAGGTCCACCAACCAGACAGAACCAGATGCTATATATGTGAGAATATGTAAGTATCATAACAGTCGAAAGTAGCATGTGTAGTATGTGTGCCAAATTCTGCTGACATATATTGCTGATATCAGGTTATTTCCCTCTTTTTTCAGGAACATGGCTCACTCCACGAAATCCAGCTTACCCGCGAGCTGAGGATGAGGAGATACACCAGAGCCTGAGTGGCGGGATTATGCAATACTCTTTTCCCCGCTTTTCCAGCCAGAAATCAGCAGGAGAGGGCTGCACTGTGGCAAGACCTGGTCAGTCGGGGTAAATGACATAGGCACGCATAATACAGGACATATGAGCAGGCACACATCACTGCAGTGGATTTAATCAGAAATGTCAAGTCCAGCGTGCAGTCCAGAATATCCGCAGGCAACAGGTTGCACTTACAGTTGGTGGGGTGGCTACACATCCCCCACTCACCAGACTGGAGGGACTACTCATGAGTGTGAAGTGGCTCCAGTCAAGCGCTCAACAACAACAACAGCAGCAACAGACATGTGCATTATGATGGAGGCTGGAGCCACGCCTTGGCAGCAAGACTATGAGCGTGCAAGTAAGTAATATGCCATATGTTTAGTTGACTGTTGTGTACACAGGTAGTTAGTGCATGTGTGAGGTGTGTCCTTGGTTTGTAGCTGTCATCATAGTATTTAATGTGCAAGTGTGATATCCTCAATATCAACAGCTGACCTGTGAAAGGCTTAACTGTTGTACTACTGACCTGTATCATACTCAGTAACAATAGCACAGTTGTGCCCACTCGACATTAGTTTCCTCACTTCTGCAGAGTCCCTCCGATTGTAACAGCAATGCAGCCTATCCATGCGGTGGAGTGTGTATTAACAATACCTTTAATAGTCTTGATAGTAATAGTAATATTAGGCTCACTTAGTAGTGCTCTGTGTATGCATGCAGGTGTGTCTGTGTCTGTGTATTGATATCCTCACATACTGAGTAGTGTACAACTGTGTGCAACTGTGTGCAACTAATGTGCGTATGCGTAATGCACATGTGCATGTACGTGACAGGTGCATGCGCGACGGGCTTGCATCGCAGCATGTGTGCACCTGTGCATGTAATGCATGTGTGCATGTGCATGTGTGCACCTGTGCATGTGTGCATGTGCATGTGCATGCCGTGTGCACCTGTGCATGTGGTGCATGTGTGCACCTGTGCACGGTGCATGTGCATGTCACTGCATGCATATGCATGTGTGCATGTGTGCACCTGTGCATCATGTGCATGTGTGCTATGTAATGCACCCGTGCATGTGCATGTGGTGCATGTGTGCACCTGTGCATGTGTGCATGTGTGCACCCGTGCATGTGCATGTCAAGGACCTGTGCATGTGTAGGGTGGATGTGTGCATCACTGGTAATATTATTGTAGACATTGTAAACTTCAATGGTTTCCTGTTTCCCTCCCATTATAGGTTCTGGTGCTGCTCTGGTGTCATGCAGCAGGGAATCTGAAGCAGGTGCCATGGGTACTGGGATAATGATGACATATGTGTGTAATGGCACAGGAAGTTGGGTATGCCAGGGTCAATCATTGGTCAGCCGATTGACAGTACACAGCTGTCAACCCCATCAATGCGCTGAATTGTGCCATCCTGCCAATACACCCTTTGTCACCAATGTCCCTAGGTGATGGACCCAGCATACAGTGGAAGTAATTGACAAGGGTAATAATGGTATCTGTGGCACATGCCTCCCCACACAGCAGCCATGGGCATGGCCCCAGATGGTACTCCACACAGAGAGATGTCCAGGGGTTATAGGTGGGAGCATCCGGTGGATGTGACTGCCCCTGTCCAGACGATGCCCACAGAGGTCTTACAACCTCAGCTATGTTTCCTTCCGGCTGTCATGCAGGCACAGTCCGCGTGCATGGAACGGCAATACACCAGACAGGGTATGAGGGAGCTGACAACATGTCGCATTGCAGCCATGACTGACAGTATGCTGGATTAGACATTAGGCTGCCATCCGTAATTTCACCGATGTCATAGACAGACGTTAATGGGGACATATTAGACCGGTTCCACAACTACATGTCTACCTGCATGAGCCAGGGCGATGGTGGATGGTTGAGGCGTCGACGTGGTATGATGCACCAGCAACAGCAGCAGCTGGCAGTCAATACGTGGGATCGACAAATAGGGTCAGCGGCCACCCCCATAGTGCCAGCAGCAGCCCCAGCAATGCTGGGTCTGTGCTGTCATCAGACTGCCCCAGGAGACCACGTGGCACGTGGCTCTGGCCAGGCCCGACAGGGATCTGTGTCCAGTCAATGAACACCCACTTCTGATGACAGTACCCAGTCTGGGTTGGTACCCGTTACGGTCCGTAGCACCTCCTGCAAGGCACAGGTACTGTGTCCGTGGCCAGAGACTTACTGGATCTGTATGACCTGGCTTTGGAGGTACAGTCTGTGGCTGTCCACAAACACCAGTATATGGCAGCCATGAGGTGGAACTGTGTTCTTCCATACACACATGCAAATTATTGGCAACAACACACCTAGGGCTACCGCGATACACATTACACTGCATCAACATTGCCCACCTTGTACTTACTTGTCCCTCACTCCAACACACATACATACATAATCAAGGTTGGTGGTATCGGGTGGCTGACTCCAGGCATTAACCAAGTTCACACCCTGTGCATATATGATGAAAACTGTGCCACCCTCCCGCAATCCTGCTTAACATCAGTGCAGGTACAGGTTAACATGTTGCATGATGCACAGAGGTGACTACATAGACGTGCAGCTAATAGTATCATGTTGTTAACAGTACTGTGTGCTGGAAATAATTGTGGGTATATCACAGCATGCCTGATGCAGTAAAGGTATGATTGTCATGTACTGTTGTCTACACCCATGGTAAGAGTACCGCCAGTGTATCATCTGCACATGTTGGCATACTGGTGGTAAGGATGTCAACAGAAGGCTACATAAATAGGGTAGCACAGGGGGATAAGGTAATAAGAAATGATGGCTAACACAATGATGGACATGTAAACTGCAAGAGTGGCATGTTGCTTACCCACACTGGACTCTGCAATCGCGGATGTTTGAGGATGTTGATATGTGTGCAGTACTACCACGACTGGTACAGGACAATACAGGAGCACCCTAGCACTGCAAGCTTCAAGATCTCATACCATGCTAGACAGCCCCAACACACCAAAAACTAGCACTGTCACAGGAGGAGAGTCCCCATACATGTCAGGGGATACCTCGTGGTGGCAGAGCCAGGTAGCATAAGAATCCTACTAAGCATGGAACCACTGAGTGAAGGCTCAGTGTCTGTTATTTGACATGTGTATTACTGCAGGTATGAGCACATGGGTTTCCATCCAGTTATTGTATTATCCTGACCGGGTACATGGTCTGCAATACACTTGTGTGCTTGAGATTTCGACCCTAGCCATCTGACCTGTGTATTTCCATGTACACATGTGCATAGTGCCTGCATATTTGCAGTGTTACCTACTGGAAGTGGTACAGCTTGTTTTGTTGTACAATGGACTACATGCAGCCCTGCTTACTGTAGCTTTGTTTCTGGCATGCATGTTTGCTTGCAATTACCCTGGAATACTGATCCCACCTGCAATGCATAGTTACAAGAGCTTCTGTGGACTCCTAGTGACATCTGCATAGCTTACTATATGTATGTCCATGTCTCACTTGACAGAACGTCACTGTTTCATCCTGTTCACATGTAATGTTGCATAGCGACACATTGCATATGACTTTACCTGGCATTTGCAGAATCAAATAGAGCAGTCATATATGCTTACTGCTAACTTCAATCACAGAGCACTTACACCCTCACATACTCATCTTCTGTTGAACCACCTTGCTTCGCTTAGGGACGGCTTTGCACCTGTCACCCCTGGGCTTTTGATATGTGGCAAAGGCTCTTTTGCTTTACTCCCCATAGTGCCTTTGTTAGGCAAGGCTCAGAAATGAACAAACCCAATCTTCATAGGTATCTACAAGGGATAAGAAACTAAGAGTAATGCTACTCAACGCCAGTAAGTCTAAACCTTCAAGATGCATACTCGAAACTCTCCTTAGCATGGGAGAACATACGATATCTGTGCAGTAACAGATACCTGGTTCAGGGCTACTGAGAGCACCTCAGCACTACCAAGGTTATAATTCTCACTCACCATGCTTTTCAGCCCCCAAAACTTGGACCGAACCACATGTAAAGGAGGGGAGTATTGATATTCATCAAAAGATAATGACCTGCCTCCAGCTTGGTGGCAAAGCACCAAGCATCAGAGACTATCCATGTGCAACTACACAATGGGTGCTTTGCCTTCCAGGTTATAGCCCAGCTACAGACCAATTCCTCCCAAACTCCAAGAACCGCGACTTTCGGCCTTCCCGCAAGAACAGAAAGTGGAAAATATGAAGGTCTCTCCAAACACCATTATATTGGGTGACTTCAACTACTCCAAACATAGACTGGGAGCATGAATTTAGCTCCAAATAACCCACAGCCCAAAGATTCCCTAGAATATATGAACTCAAATGCTATGGAACAACTTGTTACCACGTACCCCACAAGAAGGGAAAACATACTGGACCTGGAGTCATCATCAACATAGGGGGACTCTATGCTCCAGACAGCCAGAAGTGTATCCCCACTGGTAAGACTCAGACCATAAACTAATCTCACTGGATATTCAAGCATCCCTAATTCTTCCACCCCTGCCCAGAAAACCACAGTGAACAACTTCTCTCTCTAAAGCAAATTCACACTCCTCAAAACTGAGATGGAAACCTTCAAAGCCCCTGGGCCTGTAGCCAGGAAAATCACCGGACTAGACTGCAGAATTCCTCTATAAACGCATTCTCTGGACACCTTCAGGGAATGCATGGATCATCGATCCTGAATAAAACCAAGACTCCAATCCTCCAAAGGCAGACGCCTCTGTCATGGTGGACCCCAGCCATAAACAAACTATACAATAGAAGGAGGAGGAAGCTACTAAATGATACAGCAAAATCCCAAAAAGGGAAGGCATCACTGATCCCAGTATTAGCAAAAAACTATGGGCACTCATAAGATTGTCTAAGGCCAGCTTCTTTGAGGAGAAAAATTGCACAGGACACTAAGCATCATCACAAGTCTTTCTTTTTAGTTATGTTAGGAACCTGGGTGGTAATTCCCAGATATGCCTTCAGTGAGGTAGTCCAAAATGTCAATAGAAACACCAAACCCACAGACATTTGCCAACATCCCAGCTGGCTGACAGGTTCAGCGCAAACTTCTCCCCTCCACACTGAAAGGCAATATTTATCCCAGCAGAGTGTTGCCCCCCCTGACATCTCAGATGTTCAGGTAAGAGCCACGCCCTCTCCAAAGCAATAGAAAACACTGCATCAATGGGACCAGACAGTGTCCTGGGCTGTGTCCTACATGAACTTTTAAGAAGAGCTACACCCAAACATAAAACTACTGTTCAATCCCCCCAGCCTTACTACAGGATATGTGGCCAAAGAGTGGTAGCATATAACAGTGGTCCCTCTACAGAAAGGTGGTGCCTCAACGGATCCCTAATACACTATTGCCGCCCTTAAGCCTGACTAAGCTTGGTCTGCAAAGCTATGGAAAGGATCATCATGGACCTCATAAATAAAGGCCATTGGGGACATACAGACACTGGATCATACCCAGTTTAAGCTTTGTTAAGGAGCAGATCACCTGCCTCTCAAACCTGGGTTGATTTCTTTGGAAACAGTCACCAAGGCCATTGAAGAGGGAAGGTGGTCCACACAGCCTACCTGGGACCTCAAGAAAAGCTCTGCCGAGCACACAATACCCCTTTTCGGGCATTCCTAGAGAAGCTCACCAGCTTAAATATAAACCCCCTATGTCACTAGATGGATTGCACACTGGCTCAAGGACAAGAACCCACATGCAGTTAGAATTGCTGGAGCCATGCCAGACTCCAAACCAGTTGGCATAAAGTGGTGTCCCACAAGGCTCAGTCCTGGGACCTCTCTTGTTCAGTATATATTTATCGGAGGTACGAGCCTAACACGGGAAGGACTGTGGCTGACCAAATTCGCAGATGACTACAAACTGGCCGCCATAATCGACTCTCCAGCCAACACAAGCATCCTCCCAAAAGGGCCCCTCATAGAAACAGACAACTTGTGCCCAGAGCCATGGCCTCAAGCTGAATGCCAAAAAGTGTATAGTCATCCCCTTTGGCAAAAACAAAGAATGCCTACAAAAAGTACCACATAGGTGCAGTAATCCATTAAGTACCAGAAGAAGTAGTTGAGGGACCTGGGGACTCCAACGGGTTGATAGCAATGTCTCTCATTTGACAATCACATGGCCAAAGTGGTTAGAAAAACTGTTCTTTATATAGCCCACCTCATCATGAAGGGATTCACATCTAGATCAGGGGAGGACATCGTGCCTCTTTACTCATCCCTCATTAGGCCCATAATTGAGTACAATGCCCCTGTTGGGATGTACCTTACCAAACACCTGCAGCAACTGGAAAGACCCCCAAGGAAGTACTCCTCACCAAGAGGATCAAAAGTGCTCAAACAGATGCCATATGCTGACCGGTTAAAGAAACACCAGCTCTACTCAGTGGCATACCACTTGTTCAGAGGCTTATCTGTGCCTGATGTATAAAGCCATGTCCAAACCTGAAATGAATGGGCATGCTGCACCTCAGAATATCCAAATCCCACATTCGAAGACTACTGCTTTTCGAGAGACTTGAACCTCAGCACTGAAATAAATAGGACATGCTGGAGGGACAGGATTCATACTTGCCGCAGAGGCTCCCTTCACTCTGGAATAAAATCCCAGTCCAAGCTAGGCAGAGTCCTCATTGAGCTCTCCTCTTCAAGAGGAATCTTGATGAGTGGAGTGGGAACATCATAGAGTTTACCCCTGGTATCACTTCTGTGTGTCACTGTTAGACAGAGGCACATTGCTATACTAAACTCTAAAAAGGGCATAGCAAGATAAATTTACAATGGATAGCGACAGCCAAAACACGGTATTCTGGCTAGGGCTTTATAAAATGCCCTAGGGCAGATAGCCCTGAAGTATGAACCTATGAACCTATGAGCCTATGTACCTTGTTCCCCATTGGCCCTATGTGCTGTTAATCACCATGGCAATCACAATACTATGGTAGCATGTGCAAAGGTCAGTTGTCAGTCCACCTCTATGGTACAGTTGTGGGAATAATAATGTGGGTCATGTGTGGCAATGTCACAGCTGCCTACATGTACACAGTCAACCCTCTCCCTACACACATGGATCTACAACACATGTATGAGATGATGGAATCACACTTAGCCAAACTGGGGACTAAGCACTCACAGACCCAGTACTGGCATAACCCGTCAATCGCGGGTGGCATGAAATACTACAGTGACTACAATATCAGTCTGATGTAGGGCCTACACTGACAGCAATACAAGCAAACTGCGTGAACACACTGGGCCCATTTGTGGAGCCTAACAATAGCGGCATCCTGCCTGAGCGGCAGACACCTCTGCAGCTGATTATACAGGCATCAATGTTATGCCAGAACACATCACACGCGCGATAACACATAGCACACAAATCCTGTGTGTCAACAGTCACAGCTCAGCCGGGGCTAGACAACACACCTGCTACAGTTGTGTTAGATACCTTTTTATTGTCCGGGTACAGTGAGGTCCACGCTCACCAGGCTGGACAAGGTGAAGGTCACAGTGATATGCCCCGTGGGGGCACTATGGTCCCGCCACACGCAACACAAGCATACAGGTCAACACAGAGGCATGGACATACATGACTCAGTCATTGTCCATGCCACTATGGCTGACCTGTGATGTACCTCCTGGACTACATGAGGTAGGGAAATACGGAAGGGCTCTCTCTCTGAGCATGTGGCAGCTGGTACATGACCCTGACCTTGGTTGGCAGCATACCCTCACCAGGAATGCTGACATATTACTGAATGCTTAGACATGAATTCACTGTAGCTACAACACTTAGGCTGAAAGGTTCCTAGCATGTAAGTTACTGCATTGCTATGGAACAACTTGTTACCACTCCCACAACTTAAGGTGAAAACATGCAGCACCTGTTCATCAACTTGCATGTAGACTATATGCCCCAGACCAGATGTGTATCCCTCGCTGCTAGGTTTGTTTACCCCATCTACATATCACACTGTATATACACATACCACATGCAGCACTCCTTAAGTGAGAAGACCACAGTCATAATGTTATCCAGTGCAAATACCATGTATTCACATGTGGCAGGTGTCAATCGAACTTATGGTAACTATTGAAAGGTCACAGGTACATATGTGTATTTTGGCACACACATACATCATCTGTGTCCACAAGGCCATTACTGGCTTTAATCGATGTCATGCATTATTGTGAACAACAACCCACACACATGGGCATTCTCGTGTGAACAAAACACACGTGGCATGTCTGGAATCCAATGCCATAACTAACTGTGCTATGACAGTAGTGAGAGACGCCAGTAGCAGATGCGTGCTATTTGCATTACTGGGAGGTGCATGCCCTCTACGCACCGCTGTACTTGTAGTGGTGCTGACACATCATCTACCCTGTAGAGATTGGAGTATGCAGCAGCTGGTGTGTGTTGTACTGGTTGGCAAAAGGGTCGGATTCTCTCACACATGTAATTGCACACTATTTTCTATTTTCTCACCCCTCTCCCACGCACACACTTGTTATTATTGGAGGATTCAAACCCCTATCCGGACTAAGTGTTATGACATTCAAGATCGATGCATTAGCTGAGCTGCGTATTCAGCGCGATTACTGGGAGGTTTTCCCTTTCTTCTCTGCTACTATAGGGTGCTGACATCATCAGTGTTTAGAAAGAATAATGTGCATCCTGTAGTGTGTTCTCCTAGTTGCCAAAGGGACATTTCTTCCTACAGACTTGCACACACACTAACCCTCCCCACACACACTTAAAATTTGCAGGATTCAAACCCCTACCTAACTATGTTTATGACACTTGGAGATGGACGTGATTAGCAGAGCGTGCTATTCTGCATTACTGGGAGGTTTCCCTTCTCCTGCTTTACTTTATAGGGTGCTGACATCATCAGTGTTTAGAAAGGGAATGTGTATCCTGTAGTGTGTTCTCCTAGTTGCCAAAAGTGAGCATTTCTTTCATACAGACCAAACACACTTAGCATTTGCAGGATTCAAACCCCTATCTAATTGTTATGTTATGACACTCGAGACTTTGACACATTAGCAGAGCTGCGTTATTTGCAGCATTGGGAGTCTTTTCCTTCTCCTGCTGTACTTATAGGGTGCTGACATCATCAGTGTTTAGAAAGGGGAATGCATCCTGTAGTGTTCTCCTAGCTGCCAAAAGGGATATTTCTTTCATACAGACTCTGTACACACACACTAACCCCTCCACACACACTGAGTATTTGCATCCAAACCCCTAACTAACTATGTTACGACACTCGAGTATAATGATTAGTACGCCATCGCTATTCGCATACGTAGGGCTACAGTTCTTTTCCTGCTGTAATTTATAGGTGCTGGACATCATCAATGTTTAGGGAAGGAATGTGCATCCTGTAGTGTGTTCTCCCTAGCTGCCAAAAAGGGATATTTCTTTCATACAGACTGCACACACACTAACCCTCCCCACACACACTGAGCATTTGCAGGATCTAAACTCCCCTACCTAACTGTATTATGACACTTGAGGGAAGACATTACTAGCAGAGCACGCTATCCGAATTAGTGGGCATCTGTTCTGCACATGCAGTATTTATAGGGTGCTGACATCATTATTTCTACAGAGGTATGCACATCTAGTACTGTGTTCTCCATGCCAGCATTTTTCCATGCCACACACTAACCCTGTACACATGGCATTTACAGGAAAATCCATGTATTTTGAGTAGCTGTTGCAGAGACGCTATTCACTTATGGGTTTCTTCTCCTGTTCATGATTATGCAGCAGTGTTTGAGAAGTCATCCTGTAGTGTGTTCTCCCAGATTCCAAAGGGATATTTCTTTGTACAGTGCACATTTATGTAACCACACACACATGAGCATTTGCAGTTGTACCTAACATATTATGATGAGGAGGGACATTGCAGGCAATCTGAATTATGAACACCACTGACAATTTTATGGGTGCTTTGACATTTATATCTGGGGTATTGTCTGTACCTGTCAGGTGGGGATAGCATATATATGCATTTGCAGCCACCTACGTCAGGGTCAGATATGCACATCGAGCTGGCAGGTTATGTTTTATACCATGCTTGACCACAGGACCTGTAACACACAACACAACCAGTTCTGACCACCCTCCCACATCCAGGACACACTTTGCTTCCCTGGGAACAGTGCCAAGATATGCAGGTGTTCACATACACCATTCCAGTTGTTAACATCAGGTACAGGCATATTGTGTGTGGGAACTACTCAGGCCTCTACAACATTACCCTACAGCCACTACAATTTGTGAGTCCATGTGCTATGGCAGAACCACTCACCACAGCCACAAGGGGGAATACATATTGCACCTGACCATCTACAACATGGGTACTCACTGTTCCACACCAGAGGTAGACCACCATTGTTGATATCTGACTATACCCACCTTTCCCTGGCCATCCATATCCCATCCCCACCCCCAGGCAAGGTTGTCACTGCAAACAAACTGTATTTATCAAAAGCAGACTTTACACTTGTGAAGACTGGGGTTGAAGACTTCAAAGGACCCATGCTGGGGGAGTATACAGGCCACTCTGCATAATCCTTGACAATTGCATTCTATGAGCATGTGGAAGGTTTGCATTGATCATGCTATCCCAAATATACCCATGACTGCTCCACAACAGGACACCTGTCAGATGTACACCAGCCATATATGAGCTGTCCAACAGACAGAGTGAGCTAATACATTGCAGAGCAGTAGCCCACAGAGGGAGGACATCTTTGAACAGTACTGGCACGACACTTCAATCCCTCATAATCATCACGACACAGTGTTGACAGTGAAATTGTCCAGACAATGCAGATAAGGCTCCCCTCAGTCTGTTATTGACGCCCACTTACTGTTAGAGGTCCTCAGCAACCCTCTTCCAGCACACACCAACAACATGGCTGTGGCTTAGCAAATTCAAACCCTGGGATCTCCACTGTGTCCCTGCTTGACAGATGCACAGCACACTAGCCTCACACGGTGCCTTATGTGACCTACTTTACAGTGGCACAGTAGCCTACTGTACTGGGGAGGCAGAAGCCAAGCACACTCTGGCTAAGCTGTCATTCCCTAGGGCAAACAGCCTAGTGTTGACCTCTACACCCATATGTTTAATTGTCAGATGCACATTATTTGTTGCTGATAGACTGTTTGCAGGTCTTTATTGCCATAGCATTCCCTGTTTGTATGAACAACTTGTGTATCTGTGGAAGATGTTTGCATATGGGAGGGATCCACTATATCACGTATGTCTCTGTAGTCATTTAACTGTGTGCACTGGGCAGATTGCTGTAATGTGGTTGGTTCATGGAATAATGCGTACAAATACCAGATATGTGTGGCCAACTGCTAAACTGAGATTTGGCCTAAGTGTGTGAGCATGCCCAGTTCAGCCTTCCCATGGCATGTTGTCTGACATATGTCTCATTTATCAAAGTGTGCATGCCCAGTGTGAGCTTTCCATATGTTGAACTCTGCAGCCCACCACATTTGTGGATGAGTGTGAACTTCAACAAATATCTCCCGTTTATGGTTGTGTGTTGTGTGTCATGTTGTGTAGTTACTGTCCAACTGCTTTGTGTGTGAACACAACAGGGATTATACTGTGCCTGCAGGGTTTGCATGGGATACTTTGCATACAGTTGTCAACATCCTTTCATACTGACCTAACACTGTAGTACCGTATAGTGTACTGGTTCAGTACTTTCACTGTGGTGGACAGTATCCTGGGCTTTAGTCCTATCACTGCTTTACAGTTCCATAGTGAGCACAACAGCCAGGTTAGGGGCCAGTTGTGCACATCTGACCATGTTGCATTATGTTCAGATATGAACTACTTAAACCAGGCTTGTCCAACATTGGTAGTGTATTCCACAACATAGGTGTACATTTGCAAACACTAGCGATGTGCCTTAGGCCATTTCTAATGCTAGTCGGAGAGTGTGTTTGTCCATCGACACACATTGTAAGTGGAGTTTGCCATGACATATGTCATGGTTAGTATACTGTGCCTCCATCTACCTGTGACATAACAGTGATACCCAGGGTAAACCTACCATCTCCCATCCACTCATCAAGATTCCTCTTGAGGAGAATCGATGAGTGACTCTATGGATAACCTGTACTGGGAGTTTACTCATGAGTGGGGGTGGCTTCTGTGTTATGGATCATGCAGTACAGCTTGTCCTATGTATGTCAGTGCTGGGGTTCAGGTCTCTCATGTGCATAGCTCACTGCCATTCAGATTGTACAAGGTGCAGCATGTTTATTGATTCCAGCTTGGACATGGCTTTATACATCAGGCACAGCTTGCCTCTGGGTGGGCAGTATGGCAGTGTGTGTGTAGCTGCAGTTTGTTTAATCAGGCAACACATGGCATCTGTTCAAGCTCTTTGATACTCCTGGTGAGGTACTGTTGGGGACTTTACAGTTGATGGAGGTGTCTGCTGAGGTACATCCCACAGGGGCATTGTACTCAATTATGGGCCTGATGAAGGATGACTGCAGAGCCACAATGACCTCCCCTTATCTAGATCTGACAACCTTCATGATTAGGTGGGTATATGGTATGTTTCTGTACAGTACAGCCACATGTTTGTCAATGCAGGATATCTATCACCTTGTGTCCCCAGGTCTCTCATTACATGTTAGTATGTAATGGGTTTAACACCTATGTGGTAAATGGTGGGCAATTACTGTATATCCACGGGGGTTGACTATACACTTTTCTGCAATTAGCTTGCTGACATGGCTATGGCACCAGTTGTCTGTTTCGATGTGGCCCTGTGGGATGCTTGTGTCAGCTGGATGGCCAGATATGGTGGGCAGTTTGTAGTCCTCTGCAAACATGTTCAGACACAGTCCTTCCATGTTGGCCTGTACCTATGGGACATATATACCAAATGAGGGAGGTCCCAGGACCAAGCCTTGTGGGATGCCAGTTATATCTGGTTTGTAGTCTGACATGGCTGCAGCATGTCTGACCATGTCAGTTCTGTCCTTGGTCTGGTTTGCAACCCCTCTACTGACATAGGGGTTTATATTTAAGCTGGTGAGCATATCTATAATGAACACATGTAAGGGTATTGTATGGAAGCCTTTGCAAGGTCCAGCTACGCTGTGTGGACCACATTGCCCTCATCAATGACCTTAATGACTGTTTCAAATGAGTCAAACATGTTTTAGGGGCAGGATCTGCACTTAAGAAAGCCACACACTGGGTAGGGTCCAGTGTCAGTAGGTCCCCCAATATCTTTATGTCTGCGGTACATGCTGATCCTTTCCATAGCTGTGCAGACCAAGCTTCTCAGGATTCTGGGGTGGTAGTTTTCAGTATCCATTCAGGCAACACCTTTGTTGAGAATGACCACTGTTGTTGTACACTGCTCTTTGGGTACATATCCTGTGGTAAGGCTGACATTGAGCAGTAGTGTGATTTGGCATTCCATTCTTCTTGGAGTCCATGTTGGACTCAGCCCAGGACACCATCTCATACCATTGCTGCTGTGTGTTTTGCTTTGTAGATGCTGGCTGTTACCTCAGCATCTGCAATGTCAGGGGGCCAGCAGTCTGCTGGGATAGATATTTTGCATTCTGGGGGGGGGGGGGTTTGCACTGCACCTGTCAGGATGTATGTTGGCAATGTGTGTGTGTTTGGTATGTTGTTTGTAATATTTGTGTGATTCAGAGCATATCTGTGAATTCCCAACATGGTTCCTACCATCAGTTGAGGAAGCCTTGGGATTATCCTTAGTGTCCTGTACAATTTGTATCTTCATAGGTTCATAGGTTCATACTAGGCTATCCACCCTAGGGCATTTGTAAGCCTAGCCAGAGTGTGTGTGGCTTTTGCCACCCCTTGCTATGTGAATATTATGGCCATTTATGATTTGCTTTGCTGTGCCTCTGTCTGGACATGACACAGTGGTGAAGACCCCCAGTGTAAATCTACGATCATCCATCCACTTGGCAAGATTCCTGTTGAAGAGTGTCAGTGAGGGGCTCTGCCTAACATGGAGTGGGATTCTGTTCCAGGGTGTGGGGAGCCTCTGGGTTATGTATCTGTCCCTCCAGCACATCCTATTTCATTATGTGTTGAGGTTGACATCTCACACTCTCAGCTCCGATGGCTTTGAGTTTTCTGGGGTGGAGCATGTCCATTACGCCTGTATTGGACATGGTCTTGCACAACAGACATACAATGCCTCTGTGTAGGCAGTATGTGACTGCATTCAGCTGGGGTGTCTACAGCCAGGCAGCATATGACATATATTTGACACCCTTTATCCTCTTGGTGTGGTACCTTTGAGGTCTTTCTAATTGCTGCAGGTGTCAGATAAGGTACATCCCAAATGAGGCATTGTACTAGATTATGGGTCTGATAAGAGAACAGTATAGGGGAACAATGACCTCTGTTGACGTAGATGTGAATCCTTTCATGATACGGTATCCAATATAGACAGTCTTCCTAGCCACATTGGCAATGTGAGTGTCACATAACAGGTTACTGTCCACTTGTGTCCCTGGGTCCCTGATTACTCCTTCCATACATAATGGTTTTTCCATCTATGTGGTAATTTGTGAGTACGTTGTTTGGTATTTGGTGGGACATTCATACTGGCCAGTGTCTTCAGGACAGCTGGGTGGGGTTTCTGTGTGTTGAGGTGTGGTCTGTAGCATGCTACAGAATGTACAGTTTTGCCACTGTTAGTTGCACATGGGTGGTCCATGCCTTGTGCATTGTCAGTTACCTGGGGTATGGGTGTCTGTGCTGAATATGGATACTCACCCTCCTTTTATGTTTTGTTCCAGGTTTTGGGGCCATAGCATGATATGTGGTATAACCTGGTAGTGGTGTGCTGTGGCTTGACAGGTTTGTCACTGCACAGACATTGATGTTCTCCATACTGGGAGGGCCTGGCATGCATATTGAGGTTTACACATCTGGCATTGGTCAGCATTACCCTTATGTTTCTTTCCACTTATGTTTTCTAGGGTGGTGGGTTGTCTTTTCAGCCTTGCCTATAGGCTCTATGGAGGTGGCAAAGCCTTATCCAATATCCAGGCAGGGGTAACAGGTGCAAGCCATCCCTGGAACAGCTGCGTGGCTTGTCAAGCATGACATCCCAAGCAGACAGACATTGGATCCCCTTGGAATGACACCAGTAATTGTGCCACCTGTTATAACTGATCATTCTGTGTTTGTACTGTAGCATCATTCTTGGTGAGGGTAGGATGCTGCAAACGGTCAGTGTCATACCAGCCTGGACTACATAATCGGAGAGCTCATCTATGTCTCTTTTCATGTAGTCAGGGGAGGTACATCTCAGGTCATTTACACCAGCATGGACTATGACTGCATCATATTTCTACTTGCTTTGGGGTGACCTGCATACTTGTGTTATGTGGCATGTTGTGGCAGCCTACAGGCAGCTTACTGTACCCTT
>NC_056744.1:1841574271-1841609258 GCF_019279795.1 Protopterus annectens | reverse complement strand
TGTACATAGTGATGTGCATCACTGGACAGCATTGGTAAACAATGCAAAGTAAATGCAGCATGGCCAGGTGCTGATACAGGCATCAGTCTGGTTATGTACAGTGAGCATGTCTGTACATAGTGATGTGCATCACTGGACAGCATTGGTAAACAATGCAAAGTAAACGCAGCATGGCCAGGTGCTGATACAGGCATCAGTCTGGTTATGTACAGTGAGCATGTCTGTACATAGTGATGTGCATCACTGGACAGCATTGGTAAACAATGCAAAGTAAATGCAGCATGGCCAGGTGCTGATACAGGCATCAGTCTGGTTATGTACAGTGAGCATGTCTGTACATAGTGATGTGCATCACTGGACAGCATTGGTAAACAATGCAAAGTAAATGCAGCATGGCCAGGTGCTGATACAGGCATCAGTCTGGTTATGTACAGTGAGCATGTCTGTACATAGTGATGTGCATCACCAGACAGCATTGGTAAACAATGCAAAGTAAATGCAGCATGGCCAGGTGCTGATACAGGCATCAGTCTGGTTATGTACAGTGAGCATGTCTGTACATAGTGATGTGCATCACCGGACAGCATTGGTAAACAATGCAAAGTAAATGCAGCATGGCCAGGTGCTGATACAGGCATCAGTCTGGTTATGTACAGTGAGCATGTCTGTACATAGTGATGTGCATCACCGGACAGCATTGGTAAACAATGCAAAGTAAACACAGCATGGCCAGGTGCTGATACAGGCATCAGTCTGGTTATGTACAGTGAGCATGTCTGTACATAGTGATGTGCATCACCGGACAGCATTGGTAAACAATGCAAAGTAAACACAGCATGGCCAGGTGCTGATACAGGCATCAGTCTGGTTATGTACAGTGAGCATGTCTGTACATAGTGATGTGCATCACTGGACAGCATTGGTAAACAATGCAAAGTAAACACAGCATGGCCAGGTGCTGATACAGGCATCAGTCTGGTTATGTACAGTGAGCATGTCTGTACATAGTGATGTGCATCACCGGACAGCATTGGTAAACAATGCAAAGTAAATGCAGCATGGCCAGGTGCTGATACAGGCATCAGTCTGGTTATGTACAGTGAGCATGTCTGTACATAGTGATGTGCATCACCGGACAGCATTGGTAAACAATGCAAAGTAAACACAGCATGGCCAGGTGCTGATACAGGCATCAGTCTGGTTATGTACAGTGAGCATGTCTGTACATAGTGATGTGCATCACTGGACAGCATTGGTAAACAATGCAAAGTAAATGCAGCATGGCCAGGTGCTGATACAGGCATCAGTCTGGTTATGTACAGTGAGCATGTCTGTACATAGTGATGTGCATCACCAGACAGCATTGGTAAACAATGCAAAGTAAATGCAGCATGGCCAGGTGCTGATACAGGCATCAGTCTGGTTATGTACAGTGAGCATGTCTGTACATAGTGATGTGCATCACCGGACAGCATTGGTAAACAATGCAAAGTAAATGCAGCATGGCCAGGTGCTGATACAGGCATCAGTCTGGTTATGTACAGTGAGCATGTCTGTACATAGTGATGTGCATCACCAGACAGCATTGGTAAACAATGCAAAGTAAATGCAGCATGGCCAGGTGCTGATACAGGCATCAGTCTGGTTATGTACAGTGAGCATGTCTGTACATAGTGATGTGCATCACCGGACAGCATTGGTAAACAATGCAAAGTAAATGCAGCATGGCCAGGTGCTGATACAGGCATCAGTCTGGTTATGTACAGTGAGCATGTCTGTACATAGTGATGTGCATCACCGGACAGCATTGGTAAACAATGCAAAGTAAACACAGCATGGCCAGGTGCTGATACAGGCATCAGTCTGGTTATGTACAGTGAGCATGTCTGTACATAGTGATGTGCATCACCAGACAGCATTGGTAAACAATGCAAAGTAAACACAGCATGGCCAGGTGCTGATACAGGCATCAGTCTGGTTATGTACAGTGAGCATGTCTGTACATAGTGATGTGCATCACCGGACAGCATTGGTAAACAATGCAAAGTAAATGCAGCATGGCCAGGTGCTGATACAGGCATCAGTCTGGTTATGTACAGTGAGCATGTCTGTACATAGTGATGTGCATCACCGGACAGCATTGGTAAACAATGCAAAGTAAATGCAGCATGGCCAGGTGCTGATACAGGCATCAGTCTGGTTATGTACAGTGAGCATGTCTGTACATAGTGATGTGCATCACCAGACAGCATTGGTAAACAATGCAAAGTAAATGCAGCATGGCCAGGTGCTGATACAGGCATCAGTCTGGTTATGTACAGTGAGCATGTCTGTACATAGTGATGTGCATCACCAGACAGCATTGGTAAACAATGCAAAGTAAATGCAGCATGGCCAGGTGCTGATACAGGCATCAGTCTGGTTATGTACAGTGAGCATGTCTGTACATAGTGATGTGCATCACCAGACAGCATTGGTAAACAATGCAAAGTAAATGCAGCATGGCCAGGTGCTGATACAGGCATCAGTCTGGTTATGTACAGTGAGCATGTCTGTACATAGTGATGTGCATCACCGGACAGCATTGGTAAACAATGCAAAGTAAACACAGCATGGCCAGGTGCTGATACAGGTATCAGTCTGGTTATGTACAGTGAGCATGTCTGTTTATAGTGATGTGCATCACCGGACAGCATTGGTAAACAATGCAAAGTAAATGCAGCATGGCCAGGTGCTGATACAGGCATCAGTCTGGTTATGTACAGTGAGAATGTCTGTACATAGTGATGTGCACCACAGAACAGTATTGGTAAACAATGAGAAGTAAATGTAGCATGGCCAGGGGCTGATACAGGCATCAGTCTGGTTATGTACAGTGAGCATGTCTGTACATAGTGATGTGCATCACCAGACAGCATTGGTAAACAATGCAAAGTAAATGCAGCATGGCCAGGTGCTGATACAGGCATCAGTCTGGTTATGTACAGTGAGCATGTCTGTACATAGTGATGTGCATCACCAGACAGCATTGGTAAACAATGCAAAGTAAACACAGCATGGCCAGGTGCTGATACAGGCATCAGTCTGGTTATGTACAGTGAGCATGTCTGTACATAGTGATGTGCATCACCAGACAGCATTGGTAAACAATGCAAAGTAAATGCAGCATGGCCAGGTGCTGATACAGGCATCAGTCTGGTTATGTACAGTGAGCATGTCTGTACATAGTGATGTGCATCACCGGACAGCATTGGTAAACAATGCAAAGTAAATGCAGCATGGCCAGGTGCTGATACAGGCATCAGTCTGGTTATGTACAGTGAGCATGTCTGTACATAGTGATGTGCATCACCGGACAGCATTGGTAAACAATGCAAAGTAAATGCAGCATGGCCAGGTGCTGATACAGGCATCAGTCTGGTTATGTACAGTGAGCATGTCTGTACATAGTGATGTGCATCACCGGACAGCATTGGTAAACAATGCAAAGTAAATGCAGCATGGCCAGGTGCTGATACAGGCATCAGTCTGGTTATGTACAGTGAGCATGTCTGTACATAGTGATGTGCATCACCGGACAGCATTGGTAAACAATGCAAAGTAAATGCAGCATGGCCAGGTGCTGATACAGGCATCAGTCTGGTTATGTACAGTGAGCATGTCTGTACATAGTGATGTGCATCACTGGACAGCATTGGTAAACAATGCAAAGTAAATGCAGCATGGCCAGGTGCTGATACAGGCATCAGTCTGGTTATGTACAGTGAGCATGTCTGTACATAGTGATGTGCATCACCGGACAGCATTGGTAAACAATGCAAAGTAAATGCAGCATGGCCAGGTGCTGATACAGGCATCAGTCTGGTTATGTACAGTGAGCATGTCTGTACATAGTGATGTGCATCACCGGACAGCATTGGTAAACAATGCAAAGTAAATGCAGCATGGCCAGGTGCTGATACAGGCATCAGTCTGGTTATGTACAGTGAGCATGTCTGTACATAGTGATGTGCATCACCGGACAGCATTGGTAAACAATGCAAAGTAAACACAGCATGGCCAGGTGCTGATACAGGCATCAGTCTGGTTATGTACAGTGAGCATGTCTGTACATAGTGATGTGCATCACCGGACAGCATTGGTAAACAATGCAAAGTAAATGCAGCATGGCCAGGTGCTGATACAGGCATCAGTCTGGTTATGTATAGTGAGCATGTCTGTACATAGTGGTGTGCATTACAGAACAGCACTGGTAAACAATGCGAAGTAAACACAGCATGGCCAAGTGCTGATACAGGCATCAGTCTGGTTATGTACAGTGAGCATGTCTGTACATAGTGATGTGCATCACCGGACAGCATTGGTAAACAATGCAAAGTAAACACAGCATGGCCAGGTGCTGATACAGGCATCAGTCTGGTTATGTACAGTGAGCATGTCTGTACATAGTGATGTGCATCACCGGACAGCATTGGTAAACAATGCAAAGTAAATGCAGCATGGCCAGGTGCTGATACAGGCATCAGTCTGGTTATGTACAGTGAGCATGTCTGTACATAGTGATGTGCATCACCGGACAGCATTGGTAAACAATGCAAAGTAAATGCAGCATGGCCAGGTGCTGATACAGGCATCAGTCTGGTTATGTACAGTGAGCATGTCTGTACATAGTGATGTGCATCACCAGACAGCATTGGTAAACAATGCAAAGTAAATGCAGCATGGCCAGGTGCTGATACAGGCATCAGTCTGGTTATGTACAGTGAGCATGTCTGTACATAGTGATGTGCATCACGGACAGCATTGGTAAACAATGCAAAGTAAATGCAGCATGGCCAGGTGCTGATACAGGCATCAGTCTGGTTATGTACAGTGAGCATGTCTGTACATAGTGATGTGCATCACCGGACAGCATTGGTAAACAATGCAAAGTAAATGCAGCATGGCCAGGTGCTGATACAGGCATCAGTCTGGTTATGTACAGTGAGCATGTCTGTACATAGTGATGTGCATCACCGGACAGCATTGGTAAACAATGCAAAGTAAACACAGCATGGCCAGGTGCTGATACAGGCATCAGTCTGGTTATGTACAGTGAGCATGTCTGTACATAGTGATGTGCATCACCAGACAGCATTGGTAAACAATGCAAAGTAAACACAGCATGGCCAGGTGCTGATACAGGCATCAGTCTGGTTATGTACAGTGAGCATGTCTGTACATAGTGATGTGCATCACCGGACAGCATTGGTAAACAATGCAAAGTAAATGCAGCATGGCCAGGTGCTGATACAGGCATCAGTCTGGTTATGTACAGTGAGCATGTCTGTACATAGTGATGTGCATCACCGGACAGCATTGGTAAACAATGCAAAGTAAACACAGCATGGCCAGGTGCTGATACAGGCATCAGTCTGGTTATGTACAGTGAGCATGTCTGTACATAGTGATGTGCATCACCAGACAGCATTGGTAAACAATGCAAAGTAAACACAGCATGGCCAGGTGCTGATACAGGCATCAGTCTGGTTATGTACAGTGAGCATGTCTGTACATAGTGATGTGCATCACCGGACAGCATTGGTAAACAATGCAAAGTAAATGCAGCATGGCCAGGTGCTGATACAGGCATCAGTCTGGTTATGTACAGTGAGCATGTCTGTACATAGTGATGTGCATCACCAGACAGCATTGGTAAACAATGCAAAGTAAATGCAGCATGGCCAGGTGCTGATACAGGCATCAGTCTGGTTATGTACAGTGAGCATGTCTGTACATAGTGATGTGCATCACCAGACAGCATTGGTAAACAATGCAAAGTAAATGCAGCATGGCCAGGTGCTGATACAGGCATCAGTCTGGTTATGTACAGTGAGCATGTCTGTACATAGTGATGTGCATCACCGGACAGCATTGGTAAACAATGCAAAGTAAATGCAGCATGGCCAGGTGCTGATACAGGCATCAGTCTGGTTATGTACAGTGAGCATGTCTGTACATAGTGATGTGCATCACCGGACAGCATTGGTAAACAATGCAAAGTAAATGCAGCATGGCCAGGTGCTGATACAGGCATCAGTCTGGTTATGTACAGTGAGCATGTCTGTACATAGTGATGTGCATCACCGGACAGCATTGGTAAACAATGCAAAGTAAATGCAGCATGGCCAGGTGCTGATACAGGCATCAGTCTGGTTATGTACAGTGAGCATGTCTGTACATAGTGATGTGCATCACCAGACAGCATTGGTAAACAATGCAAAGTAAACACAGCATGGCCAGGTGCTGATACAGGCATCAGTCTGGTTATGTACAGTGAGCATGTCTGTACATAGTGATGTGCATCACCAGACAGCATTGGTAAACAATGCAAAGTAAATGCAGCATGGCCAGGTGCTGATACAGGCATCAGTCTGGTTATGTACAGTGAGCATGTCTGTACATAGTGATGTGCATCACCAGACAGCATTGGTAAACAATGCAAAGTAAATGCAGCATGGCCAGGTGCTGATACAGGCATCAGTCTGGTTATGTACAGTGAGCATGTCTGTACATAGTGATGTGCATCACCGGACAGCATTGGTAAACAATGCAAAGTAAACACAGCATGGCCAGGTGCTGATACAGGCATCAGTCTGGTTATGTACAGTGAGCATGTCTGTACATAGTGATGTGCATCACCGGACAGCATTGGTAAACAATGCAAAGTAAATGCAGCATGGCCAGGTGCTGATACAGGCATCAGTCTGGTTATGTACAGTGAGCATGTCTGTACATAGTGATGTGCATCACCGGACAGCATTGGTAAACAATGCAAAGTAAATGCAGCATGGCCAGGTGCTGATACAGGCATCAGTCTGGTTATGTACAGTGAGCATGTCTGTACATAGTGATGTGCATCACCGGACAGCATTGGTAAACAATGCAAAGTAAATGCAGCATGGCCAGGTGCTGATACAGGCATCAGTCTGGTTATGTACAGTGAGCATGTCTGTACATAGTGATGTGCATCACCGGACAGCATTGGTAAACAATGCAAAGTAAATGCAGCATGGCCAGGTGCTGATACAGGCATCAGTCTGGTTATGTACAGTGAGCATGTCTGTACATAGTGATGTGCATCACCGGACAGCATTGGTAAACAATGCAAAGTAAATGCAGCATGGCCAGGTGCTGATACAGGCATCAGTCTGGTTATGTACAGTGAGCATGTCTGTACATAGTGATGTGCATCACCGGACAGCATTGGTAAACAATGCAAAGTAAATGCAGCATGGCCAGGTGCTGATACAGGCATCAGTCTGGTTATGTACAGTGAGCATGTCTGTACATAGTGATGTGCATCACCGGACAGCATTGGTAAACAATGCAAAGTAAACACAGCATGGCCAGGTGCTGATACAGGCATCAGTCTGGTTATGTACAGTGAGCATGTCTGTACATAGTGATGTGCATCACCGGACAGCATTGGTAAACAATGCAAAGTAAACACAGCATGGCCAGGTGCTGATACAGGCATCAGTCTGGTTATGTACAGTGAGCATGTCTGTACATAGTGATGTGCATCACCGGACAGCATTGGTAAACAATGCAAAGTAAATGCAGCATGGCCAGGTGCTGATACAGGCATCAGTCTGGTTATGTACAGTGAGCATGTCTGTACATAGTGATGTGCATCACCAGACAGCATTGGTAAACAATGCAAAGTAAATGCAGCATGGCCAGGTGCTGATACAGGCATCAGTCTGGTTATGTACAGTGAGCATGTCTGTACATAGTGATGTGCATCACCGGACAGCATTGGTAAACAATGCAAAGTAAATGCAGCATGGCCAGGTGCTGATACAGGCATCAGTCTGGTTATGTACAGTGAGCATGTCTGTACATAGTGATGTGCATCACCGGACAGCATTGGTAAACAATGCAAAGTAAACACAGCATGGCCAGGTGCTGATACAGGCATCAGTCTGGTTATGTACAGTGAGCATGTCTGTACATAGTGATGTGCATCACCGGACAGCATTGGTAAACAATGCAAAGTAAATGCAGCATGGCCAGGTGCTGATACAGGCATCAGTCTGGTTATGTACAGTGAGCATGTCTGTACATAGTGATGTGCATCACCGGACAGCATTGGTAAACAATGCAAAGTAAATGCAGCATGGCCAGGTGCTGATACAGGCATCAGTCTGGTTATGTACAGTGAGCATGTCTGTACATAGTGATGTGCATCACCAGACAGCATTGGTAAACAATGCAAAGTAAACACAGCATGGCCAGGTGCTGATACAGGCATCAGTCTGGTTATGTACAGTGAGCATGTCTGTACATAGTGATGTGCATCACCGGACAGCATTGGTAAACAATGCAAAGTAAATGCAGCATGGCCAGGTGCTGATACAGGCATCAGTCTGGTTATGTACAGTGAGCATGTCTGTACATAGTGATGTGCATCACCGGACAGCATTGGTAAACAATGCAAAGTAAATGCAGCATGGCCAGGTGCTGATACAGGCATCAGTCTGGTTATGTACAGTGAGCATGTCTGTACATAGTGATGTGCATCACCGGACAGCATTGGTAAACAATGCAAAGTAAATGCAGCATGGCCAGGTGCTGATACAGGCATCAGTCTGGTTATGTACAGTGAGCATGTCTGTACATAGTGATGTGCATCACCAGACAGCATTGGTAAACAATGCAAAGTAAATGCAGCATGGCCAGGTGCTGATACAGGCATCAGTCTGGTTATGTACAGTGAGCATGTCTGTACATAGTGATGTGCATCACCAGACAGCATTGGTAAATAATGCAAAGTAAATGCAACATGCATGGCCAGGTGCTGATACAGGCATCAGTCTGGTTATGTACAGTGAGCATGTCTGTACATAGTGATGTGCATCACCGGACAGCATTGGTAAACAATGCAAAGTAAATGCAGCATGGCCAGGTGCTGATACAGGCATCAGTCTGGTTATGTACAGTGAGCATGTCTGTACATAGTGATGTGCATCACCAGACAGCATTGGTAAACAATGCAAAGTAAACACAGCATGGCCAGGTGCTGATACAGGCATCAGTCTGGTTATGTACAGTGAGCATGTCTGTACATAGTGATGTGCATCACCGGACAGCATTGGTAAACAATGCAAAGTAAATGCAGCATGGCCAGGTGCTGATACAGGCATCAGTCTGGTTATGTACAGTGAGCATGTCTGTACATAGTGATGTGCATCACCGGACAGCATTGGTAAACAATGCAAAGTAAATGCAGCATGGCCAGGTGCTGATACAGGCATCAGTCTGGTTATGTACAGTGAGCATGTCTGTACATAGTGATGTGCATCACCGGACAGCATTGGTAAACAATGCAAAGTAAATGCAGCATGGCCAGGTGCTGATACAGGCATCAGTCTGGTTATGTACAGTGAGCATGTCTGTACATAGTGATGTGCATCACAGGACAGCATTGGTAAACAATGCAAAGTAAATGCAGCATGGCCAGGTGCTGATACAGGCATCAGTCTGGTTATGTACAGTGAGCATGTCTGTACATAGTGATGTGCATCACTGGACAGCATTGGTAAACAATGCAAAGTAAACACAGCATGGCCAGGTGCTGATACAGGCATCAGTCTGGTTATGTACAGTGAGCATGTCTGTACATAGTGATGTGCATCACCGGACAGCATTGGTAAACAATGCAAAGTAAACACAGCATGGCCAGGTGCTGATACAGGCATCAGTCTGGTTATGTACAGTGAGCATGTCTGTACATAGTGATGTGCATCACCAGACAGCATTGGTAAACAATGCAAAGTAAATGCAGCATGGCCAGGTGCTGATACAGGCATCAGTCTGGTTATGTACAGTGAGCATGTCTGTACATAGTGATGTGCATCACCGGACAGCATTGGTAAACAATGCAAAGTAAATGCAGCATGGCCAGGTGCTGATACAGGCATCAGTCTGGTTATGTACAGTGAGCATGTCTGTACATAGTGATGTGCATCACCGGACAGCATTGGTAAACAATGCAAAGTAAATGCAGCATGGCCAGGTGCTGATACAGGCATCAGTCTGGTTATGTACAGTGAGCATGTCTGTACATAGTGATGTGCATCACCAGACAGCATTGGTAAACAATGTAAAGTAAAGGCAGCATGGCAGGTTCTGATACAGGCATCAGTCTGGTTATATACAGTGAGCATGTCTGTACATAGTGATGTGCATCACCGGACAGCATTGGTAAGCAATGCAAAGTAAATGCAGCATGGCCAGGTGCTGATACAGGCATCAGCCTGGTTATGTACAGTGAGCATGTCTGTACATAGTGATGTGCATCACCGGACAGCATTGGTAAACAATGCAAAGTAAATGCAGCATGGCCAGGTGCTGATACAGGCATCAGTCTGGTTATGTACAGTGAGCATGTCTGTACATAGTGATGTGCATCACCGGACAGCATTGGTAAACAATGCAAAGTAAATGCAGCATGGCCAGGTGCTGATACAGGCATCAGTCTGGTTATGTACAGTGAGCATGTCTGTACATAGTGATGTGCATCACCGGACAGCATTGGTAAACAATGCAAAGTAAATGCAGCATGGCCAGGTGCTGATACAGGCATCAGTCTGGTTATGTACAGTGAGCATGTCTGTACATAGTGATGTGCATCACCGGACAGCATTGGTAAACAATGCAAAGTAAATGCAGCATGGCCAGGTGCTGATACAGGCATCAGTCTGGTTATGTACAGTGAGCATGTCTGTACATAGTGATGTGCATCACCGGACAGCATTGGTAAACAATGCAAAGTAAACACAGCATGGCCAGGTGCTGATACAGGCATCAGTCTGGTTATGTACAGTGAGCATGTCTGTACATAGTGATGTGCATCACCGGACAGCATTGGTAAACAATGCAAAGTAAATGCAGCATGGCCAGGTGCTGATACAGGCATCAGTCTGGTTATGTACAGTGAGCATGTCTGTACATAGTGATGTGCATCACCGGACAGCATTGGTAAACAATGCAAAGTAAAGTAAATGCAGCATGGCCAGGTGCTGATACAGGCATCAGTCTGGTTATGTACAGTGAGCATGTCTGTACATAGTGATGTGCATCACCGGACAGCATTGGTAAACAATGCAAAGTAAATGCAGCATGGCCAGGTGCTGATACAGGCATCAGTCTGGTTATGTACAGTGAGCATGTCTGTACATAGTGATGTGCATCACCGGACAGCATTGGTAAACAATGCAAAGTAAATGCAGCATGGCCAGGTGCTGATACAGGCATCAGTCTGGTTATGTACAGTGAGCATGTCTGTACATAGTGATGTGCATCACCAGACAGCATTGGTAAACAATGCAAAGTAAACACAGCATGGCCAGGTGCTGATACAGGCATCAGTCTGGTTATGTACAGTGAGCATGTCTGTACATAGTGATGTGCATCACCGGACAGCATTGGTAAACAATGCAAAGTAAACACAGCATGGCCAAGTGCTGATACAGGCTTCAGTTTGGTTATGTTCAGTGACCACGTCTGTACATAGTGATGCATCACCGGACAGCATTGGTAAGTAATGCAAAGTAAACACAGCATGGCCAGGTGCTGATACAGGCATCAGTCTGGTTATGTACAGTGAGCATGTCTGTACATAGTGATGTGCATCACCGGACAGCATTGGTAAACAATGCAAAGTAAATGCAGCATGGCCAGGTGCTGATACAGGCATCAGTCTGGTTATGTACAGTGAGCATGTCTGTACATAGTGATGTGCATCACCAGACAGCATTGGTAAACAATGCAAAGTAAATGCAGCATGGCCAGGTGCTGATACAGGCATCAGTCTGGTTATGTACAGTGAGCATGTCTGTACATAGTGATGTGCATCACCGGACAGCATTGGTAAACAATGCAAAGTAAATGCAGCATGGCCAGGTGCTGATACAGGCATCAGTCTGGTTATGTACAGTGAGCATGTCTGTACATAGTGATGTGCATCACCGGACAGCATTGGTAAACAATGCAAAGTAAATGCAGCATGGCCAGGTGCTGATACAGGCATCAGTCTGGTTATGTACAGTGAGCATGTCTGTACATAGTGATGTGCATCACCGGACAGCATTGGTAAACAATGCAAAGTAAATGCAGCATGGCCAGGTGCTGATACAGGCATCAGTCTGGTTATGTACAGTGAGCATGTCTGTACATAGTGATGTGCATCACCGGACAGCATTGGTAAACAATGCAAAGTAAATGCAGCATGGCCAGGTGCTGATACAGGCATCAGTCTGGTTATGTACAGTGAGCATGTCTGTACATAGTGATGTGCATCACCAGACAGCATTGGTAAACAATGCAAAGTAAATGCAGCATGGCCAGGTGCTGATACAGGCATCAGTCTGGTTATGTACAGTGAGCATGTCTGTACATAGTGATGTGCATCACCGGACAGCATTGGTAAACAATGCAAAGTAAACACAGCATGGCCAGGTGCTGATACAGGCATCAGTCTGGTTATGTACAGTGAGCATGTCTGTACATAGTGATGTGCATCACCGGACAGCATTGGTAAACAATGCAAAGTAAATGCAGCATGGCCAGGTGCTGATACAGGCATCAGTCTGGTTATGTACAGTGAGCATGTCTGTACATAGTGATGTGCATCACCGGACAGCATTGGTAAACAATGCAAAGTAAATGCAGCATGGCCAGGTGCTGATACAGGCATCAGTCTGGTTATGTACAGTGAGCATGTCTGTACATAGTGATGTGCATCACCGGACAGCATTGGTAAACAATGCAAAGTAAACACAGCATGGCCAGGTGCTGATACAGGCATCAGTCTGGTTATGTACAGTGAGCATGTCTGTACATAGTGATGTGCATCACCAGACAGCATTGGTAAACAATGCAAAGTAAATGCAGCATGGCCAGGTGCTGATACAGGCATCAGTCTGGTTATGTACAGTGAGCATGTCTGTACATAGTGATGTGCATCACTGGACAGCATTGGTAAACAATGCAAAGTAAATGCAGCATGGCCAGGTGCTGATACAGGCATCAGTCTGGTTATGTACAGTGAGCATGTCTGTACATAGTGATGTGCATCACCAGACAGCATTGGTAAACAATGCAAAGTAAATGCAGCATGGCCAGGTGCTGATACAGGCATCAGTCTGGTTATGTACAGTGAGCATGTCTGTACATAGTGATGTGCATCACCGGACAGCATTGGTAAACAATGCAAAGTAAACACAGCATGGCCAGGTGCTGATACAGGCATCAGTCTGGTTATGTACAGTGAGCATGTCTGTACATAGTGATGTGCATCACCGGACAGCATTGGTAAACAATGCAAAGTAAACACAGCATGGCCAGGTGCTGATACAGGCATCAGTCTGGTTATGTACAGTGAGCATGTCTGTACATAGTGATGTGCATCACCGGACAGCATTGGTAAACAATGCAAAGTAAATGCAGCATGGCCAGGTGCTGATACAGGCATCAGTCTGGTTATGTACAGTGAGCATGTCTGTACATAGTGATGTGCATCACCGGACAGCATTGGTAAACAATGCAAAGTAAATGCAGCATGGCCAGGTGCTGATACAGGCATCAGTCTGGTTATGTACAGTGAGCATGTCTGTACATAGTGATGTGCATCACCGGACAGCATTGGTAAACAATGCAAAGTAAATGCAGCATGGCCAGGTGCTGATACAGGCATCAGTCTGGTTATGTACAGTGAGCATGTCTGTACATAGTGATGTGCATCACCGGACAGCATTGGTAAACAATGCAAAGTAAATGCAGCATGGCCAGGTGCTGATACAGGCATCAGTCTGGTTATGTACAGTGAGCATGTCTGTACATAGTGATGTGCATCACCAGACAGCATTGGTAAACAATGCAAAGTAAACACAGCATGGCCAGGTGCTGATACAGGCATCAGTCTGGTTATGTACAGTGAGCATGTCTGTACATAGTGATGTGCATCACCGGACAGCATTGGTAAACAATGCAAAGTAAATGCAGCATGGCCAGGTGCTGATACAGGCATCAGTCTGGTTATGTACAGTGAGCATGTCTGTACATAGTGATGTGCATCACCAGACAGCATTGGTAAACAATGCAAAGTAAATGCAGCATGGCCAGGTGCTGATACAGGCATCAGTCTGGTTATGTACAGTGAGCATGTCTGTACATAGTGATGTGCATCACTGGACAGCATTGGTAAACAATGCAAAGTAAATGCAGCATGGCCAGGTGCTGATACAGGCATCAGTCTGGTTATGTACAGTGAGCATGTCTGTACATAGTGATGTGCATCACCGGACAGCATTGGTAAACAATGCAAAGTAAACACAGCATGGCCAGGTGCTGATACAGGCATCAGTCTGGTTATGTACAGTGAGCATGTCTGTACATAGTGATGTGCATCACCGGACAGCATTGGTAAACAATGCAAAGTAAATGCAGCATGGCCAGGTGCTGATACAGGCATCAGTCTGGTTATGTACAGTGAGCATGTCTGTACATAGTGATGTGCATCACCAGACAGCATTGGTAAACAATGCAAAGTAAATGCAGCATGGCCAGGTGCTGATACAGGCATCAGTCTGGTTATGTACAGTGAGCATGTCTGTACATAGTGATGTGCATCACCAGACAGCATTGGTAAACAATGCAAAGTAAACACAGCATGGCCAGGTGCTGATACAGGCATCAGTCTGGTTATGTACAGTGAGCATGTCTGTACATAGTGATGTGCATCACCGGACAGCATTGGTAAACAATGCAAAGTAAATGCAGCATGGCCAGGTGCTGATACAGGCATCAGTCTGGTTATGTACAGTGAGCATGTCTGTACATAGTGATGTGCATCACCGGACAGCATTGGTAAACAATGCAAAGTAAATGCAGCATGGCCAGGTGCTGATACAGGCATCAGTCTGGTTATGTACAGTGAGCATGTCTGTACATAGTGATGTGCATCACCGGACAGCATTGGTAAACAATGCAAAGTAAATGCAGCATGGCCAGGTGCTGATACAGGCATCAGTCTGGTTATGTACAGTGAGCATGTCTGTACATAGTGATGTGCATCACCGGACAGCATTGGTAAACAATGCAAAGTAAATGCAGCATGGCCAGGTGCTGATACAGGCATCAGTCTGGTTATGTACAGTGAGCATGTCTGTACATAGTGATGTGCATCACCGGACAGCATTGGTAAACAATGCAAAGTAAATGCAGCATGGCCAGGTGCTGATACAGGCATCAGTCTGGTTATGTACAGTGAGCATGTCTGTACATAGTGATGTGCATCACCGGACAGCATTGGTAAACAATGCAAAGTAAATGCAGCATGGCCAGGTGCTGATACAGGCATCAGTCTGGTTATGTACAGTGAGCATGTCTGTACATAGTGATGTGCATCACCGGACAGCATTGGTAAACAATGCAAAGTAAATGCAGCATGGCCAGGTGCTGATACAGGCATCAGTCTGGTTATGTACAGTGAGCATGTCTGTACATAGTGATGTGCATCACCGGACAGCATTGGTAAACAATGCAAAGTAAACACAGCATGGCCAGGTGCTGATACAGGCATCAGTCTGGTTATGTACAGTGAGCATGTCTGTACATAGTGATGTGCATCACCGGACAGCATTGGTAAACAATGCAAAGTAAATGCAGCATGGCCAGGTGCTGATACAGGCATCAGTCTGGTTATGTACAGTGAGCATGTCTGTACATAGTGATGTGCATCACCGGACAGCATTGGTAAACAATGCAAAGTAAATGCAGCATGGCCAGGTGCTGATACAGGCATCAGTCTGGTTATGTACAGTGAGCATGTCTGTACATAGTGATGTGCATCACCGGACAGCATTGGTAAACAATGCAAAGTAAATGCAGCATGGCCAGGTGCTGATACAGGCATCAGTCTGGTTATGTACAGTGAGCATGTCTGTACATAGTGATGTGCATCACCAGACAGCATTGGTAAACAATGCAAAGTAAATGCAGCATGGCCAGGTGCTGATACAGGCATCAGTCTGGTTATGTACAGTGAGCATGTCTGTACATAGTGATGTGCATCACCGGACAGCATTGGTAAACAATGCAAAGTAAATGCAGCATGGCCAGGTGCTGATACAGGCATCAGTCTGGTTATGTACAGTGAGCATGTCTGTACATAGTGATGTGCATCACCGGACAGCATTGGTAAACAATGCAAAGTAAATGCAGCATGGCCAGGTGCTGATACAGGCATCAGTCTGGTTATGTACAGTGAGCATGTCTGTACATAGTGATGTGCATCACCGGACAGCATTGGTAAACAATGCAAAGTAAACACAGCATGGCCAGGTGCTGATACAGGCATCAGTCTGGTTATGTACAGTGAGCATGTCTGTACATAGTGATGTGCATCACCGGACAGCATTGGTAAACAATGCAAAGTAAATGCAGCATGGCCAGGTGCTGATACAGGCATCAGTCTGGTTATGTACAGTGAGCATGTCTGTACATAGTGATGTGCATCACCGGACAGCATTGGTAAACAATGCAAAGTAAATGCAGCATGGCCAGGTGCTGATACAGGCATCAGTCTGGTTATGTACAGTGAGCATGTCTGTACATAGTGATGTGCATCACCGGACAGCATTGGTAAACAATGCAAAGTAAATGCAGCATGGCCAGGTGCTGATACAGGCATCAGTCTGGTTATGTACAGTCAGCATGTCTGTACATAGTGATGGACAGCATTGGTAAACAATGCAAAGTAAATGCAGCATGGCCAGGTGCTGATACAGGCATCAGTCTGGTTATGTACAGTGAGCATGTCTGTACATAGTGATGTGCATCACCGGACAGCATTGGTAAACAATGCAAAGTAAACACAGCATGGCCAGGTGCTGATACAGGCATCAGTCTGGTTATGTACAGTGAGCATGTCTGTACATAGTGATGTGCATCACCGGACAGCATTGGTAAACAATGCAAAGTAAATGCAGCATGGCCAGGTGCTGATACAGGCATCAGTCTGGTTATGTACAGTGAGCATGTCTGTACATAGTGATGTGCATCACCGGACAGCATTGGTAAACAATGCAAAGTAAATGCAGCATGGCCAGGTGCTGATACAGGCATCAGTCTGGTTATGTACAGTGAGCATGTCTGTACATAGTGATGTGCATCACCGGACAGCATTGGTAAACAATGCAAAGTAAACACAGCATGGCCAGGTGCTGATACAGGCATCAGTCTGGTTATGTACAGTGAGCATGTCTGTACATAGTGATGTGCATCACCGGACAGCATTGGTAAACAATGCAAAGTAAACACAGCATGGCCAGGTGCTGATACAGGCATCAGTCTGGTTATGTACAGTGAGCATGTCTGTACATAGTGATGTGCATCACCAGACAGCATTGGTAAACAATGCAAAGTAAATGCAGCATGGCCAGGTGCTGATACAGGCATCAGTCTGGTTATGTACAGTGAGCATGTCTGTACATAGTGATGTGCATCACCGGACAGCATTGGTAAACAATGCAAAGTAAATGCAGCATGGCCAGGTGCTGATACAGGCATCAGTCTGGTTATGTACAGTGAGCATGTCTGTACATAGTGATGTGCATCACCGGACAGCATTGGTAAACAATGCAAAGTAAATGCAGCATGGCCAGGTGCTGATACAGGCATCAGTCTGGTTATGTACAGTGAGCATGTCTGTACATAGTGATGTGCATCACCGGACAGCATTGGTAAACAATGCAAAGTAAATGCAGCATGGCCAGGTGCTGATACAGGCATCAGTCTGGTTATGTACAGTGAGCATGTCTGTACATAGTGATGTGCATCACCGGACAGCATTGGTAAACAATGCAAAGTAAATGCAGCATGGCCAGGTGCTGATACAGGCATCAGTCTGGTTATGTACAGTGAGCATGTCTGTACATAGTGATGTGCATCACCAGACAGCATTGGTAAACAATGCAAAGTAAACACAGCATGGCCAGGTGCTGATACAGGCATCAGTCTGGTTATGTACAGTGAGCATGTCTGTACATAGTGATGTGCATCACCGGACAGCATTGGTAAACAATGCAAAGTAAACACAGCATGGCCAGGTGCTGATACAGGCATCAGTCTGGTTATGTACAGTGAGCATGTCTGTACATAGTGATGTGCATCACCGGACAGCATTGGTAAACAATGCAAAGTAAATGCAGCATGGCCAGGTGCTGATACAGGCATCAGTCTGGTTATGTACAGTGAGCATGTCTGTACATAGTGATGTGCATCACCGGACAGCATTGGTAAACAATGCAAAGTAAATGCAGCATGGCCAGGTGCTGATACAGGCATCAGTCTGGTTATGTACAGTGAGCATGTCTGTACATAGTGATGTGCATCACCAGACAGCATTGGTAAACAATGCAAAGTAAATGCAGCATGGCCAGGTGCTGATACAGGCATCAGTCTGGTTATGTACAGTGAGCATGTCTGTACATAGTGATGTGCATCACCGGACAGCATTGGTAAACAATGCAAAGTAAACACAGCATGGCCAGGTGCTGATACAGGCATCAGTCTGGTTATGTACAGTGAGCATGTCTGTACATAGTGATGTGCATCACCGGACAGCATTGGTAAACAATGCAAAGTAAATGCAGCATGGCCAGGTGCTGATACAGGCATCAGTCTGGTTATGTACAGTGAGCATGTCTGTACATAGTGATGTGCATCACCGGACAGCATTGGTAAACAATGCAAAGTAAACACAGCATGGCCAGGTGCTGATACAGGCATCAGTCTGGTTATGTACAGTGAGCATGTCTGTACATAGTGATGTGCATCACCGGACAGCATTGGTAAACAATGCAAAGTAAATGCAGCATGGCCAGGTGCTGATACAGGCATCAGTCTGGTTATGTACAGTGAGCATGTCTGTACATAGTGATGTGCATCACCAGACAGCATTGGTAAACAATGCAAAGTAAATGCAGCATGGCCAGGTGCTGATACAGGCATCAGTCTGGTTATGTACAGTGAGCATGTCTGTACATAGTGATGTGCATCACGGACAGCATTGGTAAACAATGCAAAGTAAACACAGCATGGCCAGGTGCTGATACAGGCATCAGTCTGGTTATGTACAGTGAGCATGTCTGTACATAGTGATGTGCATCACCGGACAGCATTGGTAAACAATGCAAAGTAAATGCAGCATGGCCAGGTGCTGATACAGGCATCAGTCTGGTTATGTACAGTGAGCATGTCTGTACATAGTGATGTGCATCACGGACAGCATTGTTAAAGAATGCAAAGTAAACGCAGCATGGCCAGGTGCTGATACAGGCATCAGTCTGGTTATGTACAGTGAGCATGTCTGTACATAGTGATGTGCATCACCGGACAGCATTGGTAAACAATGCAAAGTAAATGCAGCATGGCCAGGTGCTGATACAGGCATCAGTCTGGTTATGTACAGTGAGCATGTCTGTACATAGTGATGTGCATCACCGGACAGCATTGGTAAACAATGCAAAGTAAACACAGCATGGCCAGGTGCTGATACAGGCATCAGTCTGGTTATGTACAGTGAGCATGTCTGTACATAGTGATGTGCATCACCGGACAGCATTGGTAAACAATGCAAAGTAAATGCAGCATGGCCAGGTGCTGATACAGGCATCAGTCTGGTTATGTACAGTGAGCATGTCTGTACATAGTGATGTGCATCACCGGACAGCATTGGTAAACAATGCAAAGTAAATGCAGCATGGCCAGGTGCTGATACAGGCATCAGTCTGGTTATGTACAGTGAGCATGTCTGTACATAGTGATGTGCATCACCGGACAGCATTGGTAAACAATGCAAAGTAAACACAGCATGGCCAGGTGCTGATACAGGCATCAGTCTGGTTATGTACAGTGAGCATGTCTGTACATAGTGATGTGCATCACTGGACAGCATTGGTAAACAATGCAAAGTAAATGCAGCATGGCCAGGTGCTGATACAGGCATCAGTCTGGTTATGTACAGTGAGCATGTCTGTACATAGTGATGTGCATCACCGGACAGCATTGGTAAACAATGCAAAGTAAATGCAGCATGGCCAGGTGCTGATACAGGCATCAGTCTGGTTATGTACAGTGAGCATGTCTGTACATAGTGATGTGCATCACCGGACAGCATTGGTAAACAATGCAAAGTAAATGCAGCATGGCCAGGTGCTGATACAGGCATCAGTCTGGTTATGTACAGTGAGCATGTCTGTACATAGTGATGTGCATCACCGGACAGCATTGGTAAACAATGCAAAGTAAATGCAGCATGGCCAGGTGCTGATACAGGCATCAGTCTGGTTATGTACAGTGAGCATGTCTGTACATAGTGATGTGCATCACCGGACAGCATTGGTAAACAATGCAAAGTAAACACAGCATGGCCAGGTGCTGATACAGGCATCAGTCTGGTTATGTACAGTGAGCATGTCTGTACATAGTGATGTGCATCACCAGACAGCATTGGTAAACAATGCAAAGTAAACACAGCATGGCCAGGTGCTGATACAGGCATCAGTCTGGTTATGTACAGTGAGCATGTCTGTACATAGTGATGTGCATCACCGGACAGCATTGGTAAACAATGCAAAGTAAACACAGCATGGCCAGGTGCTGATACAGGCATCAGTCTGGTTATGTACAGTGAGCATGTCTGTACATAGTGATGTGCATCACCAGACAGCATTGGTAAACAATGCAAAGTAAATGCAGCATGGCCAGGTGCTGATACAGGCATCAGTCTGGTTATGTACAGTGAGCATGTCTGTACATAGTGATGTGCATCACCGGACAGCATTGGTAAACAATGCAAAGTAAATGCAGCATGGCCAGGTGCTGATACAGGCATCAGTCTGGTTATGTACAGTGAGCATGTCTGTACATAGTGATGTGCATCACCAGACAGCATTGGTAAACAATGCAAAGTAAATGCAGCATGGCCAGGTGCTGATACAGGCATCAGTCTGGTTATGTACAGTGAGCATGTCTGTACATAGTGATGTGCATCACCGGACAGCATTGGTAAACAATGCAAAGTAAACACAGCATGGCCAGGTGCTGATACAGGCATCAGTCTGGTTATGTACAGTGAGCATGTCTGTACATAGTGATGTGCATCACCAGACAGCATTGGTAAACAATGCAAAGTAAATGCAGCATGGCCAGGTGCTGATACAGGCATCAGTCTGGTTATGTACAGTGAGCATGTCTGTACATAGTGATGTGCATCACCGGACAGCATTGGTAAACAATGCAAAGTAAACACAGCATGGCCAGGTGCTGATACAGGCATCAGTCTGGTTATGTACAGTGAGCATGTCTGTACATAGTGATTTGTATCACCGGACAGCATTGGTAAACAATGCAAAGTAAATGCAGCATTTCCAAGTGGTTATACAGGCATCAGTCTGGTTATGTAGAGTGAGCATGTCTGTACATAGTGATGTGCATCACCAGACAGCATTGGTAAACAATGCAAAGTAAATGCAGCATGGCCAGGTGCTGATACAGGCATCAGTCTGGTTATGTACAGTGAGCATGTCTGTACATAGTGATGTGCATCACCGGACAGCATTGGTAAACAATGCAAAGTAAACACAGCATGGCCAAGTGCTGATATAGGCATCAGTCAGGTTATGTACAGTGAGCATGTCTGTACATAGTGATATGTATCACAGGACAGCATTGTTAAACAATGCAAAGTAAACACAGCATGGCCAGGTGCTGATACAGGCATCAGTCTGGTTATGTACAGTGAGCATGTCTGTACATAGTGATGTGCATCACCGGACAGCATTGGTAAACAATGCAAAGTAAATGCAGCATGGCCAAGTGCTGATACAGGCATCAGTCTGGTTATGTACAGTGAGCATGTCTGTACATAGTGATGTGCATCACCAGACAGCATTGGTAAATGATGCAAAGTAAATGCAGCATGGCCAGGTGTTGATACAGGCATCAGTCTGGTTATGTACAGTGAGCATGTCTATACGTAGTGATGTGCATCACCGGTCATCACTGGTAAACAATGCAAAGTAAACACAGCATGGCCAGGTGCTGATACAGGCATCAGTCTGGTTATGTACAGTGAGCATGTCTGTACATAGTGATGTGCATCACTGGACAGCATTGGTAAACAATGCAAAGTAAATGCAGCATGGCCAGGTGCTGATACAGGCATCAGTCTGGTTATGTACAGTGAGCATGTCTGTACATAGTGATGTGCATCACCAGACAGCATTGGTAAACAATGCAAAGTAAACACAGCATGGCCAGGTGCTGATACAGGCATCAGTCTGGTTATGTACAGTGAGCATGTCTGTACATAGTGATGTGCATCACCGGACAGCATTGGTAAACAATGCAAAGTAAATGCAGCATGGCCAGGTGCTGATACAGGCATCAGTCTGGTTATGTACAGTGAGCATGTCTGTACATAGTGATGTGCATCACCGGACAGCATTGGTAAACAATGCAAAGTAAATGCAGCATGGCCAGGTGCTGATACAGGCATCAGTCTGGTTATGTACAGTGAGCATGTCTGTACATAGTGATGTGCATCACCGGACAGCATTGGTAAACAATGCAAAGTAAACACAGCATGGCCAGGTGCTGATACAGGCATCAGTCTGGTTATGTACAGTGAGCATGTCTGTACATAGTGATGTGCATCACCGGACAGCATTGGTAAACAATGCAAAGTAAATGCAGCATGGCCAGGTGCTGATACAGGCATCAGTCTGGTTATGTACAGTGAGCATGTCTGTACATAGTGATGTGCATCACCGGACAGCATTGGTAAACAATGCAAAGTAAATGCAGCATGGCCAGGTGCTGATACAGGCATCAGTCTGGTTATGTACAGTGAGCATGTCTGTACATAGTGATGTGCATCACCAGACAGCATTGGTAAACAATGCAAAGTAAATGCAGCATGGCCAGGTGCTGATACAGGCATCAGTCTGGTTATGTACAGTGAGCATGTCTGTACATAGTGATGTGCATCACCGGACAGCATTGGTAAACAATGCAAAGTAAACACAGCATGGCCAGGTGCTGATACAGGCATCAGTCTGGTTATGTACAGTGAGCATGTCTGTACATAGTGATGTGCATCACCGGACAGCATTGGTAAACAATGCAAAGTAAATGCAGCATGGCCAGGTGCTGATACAGGCATCAGTCTGGTTATGTACAGTGAGCATGTCTGTACATAGTGATGTGCATCACTGGACAGCATTGGTAAACAATGCAAAGTAAATGCAGCATGGCCAGGTGCTGATACAGGCATCAGTCTGGTTATGTACAGTGAGCATGTCTGTACATAGTGATGTGCATCACCAGACAGCATTGGTAAACAATGCAAAGTAAATGCAGCATGGCCAGGTGCTGATACAGGCATCAGTCTGGTTATGTACAGTGAGCATGTCTGTACATAGTGATGTGCATCACCGGACAGCATTGGTAAACAATGCAAAGTAAATGCAGCATGGCCAGGTGCTGATACAGGCATCAGTCTGGTTATGTACAGTGAGCATGTCTGTACATAGTGATGTGCATCACCAGACAGCATTGGTAAACAATGCAAAGTAAATGCAGCATGGCCAGGTGCTGATACAGGCATCAGTCTGGTTATGTACAGTGAGCATGTCTGTACATAGTGATGTGCATCACCGGACAGCATTGGTAAACAATGCAAAGTAAATGCAGCATGGCCAGGTGCTGATACAGGCATCAGTCTGGTTATGTACAGTGAGCATGTCTGTACATAGTGATGTGCATCACCAGACAGCATTGGTAAACAATGCAAAGTAAACACAGCATGGCCAGGTGCTGATACAGGCATCAGTCTGGTTATGTACAGTGAGCATGTCTGTACATAGTGATGTGCATCACCAGACAGCATTGGTAAACAATGCAAAGTAAATGCAGCATGGCCAGGTGCTGATACAGGCATCAGTCTGGTTATGTACAGTGAGCATGTCTGAAAATAGTGATGTGCATACCGGACAGCTGTGGTAAACAATGCAAAGTAAACACAGCCTGTCCAGATGCTGATACAGGCATCAGTCTGGTTATGTACAGTGAGCATGTCTGTACATAGTGATGTGCATCACCGGACAGCATTGGTAAACAATGCAAAGTAAATGCAGCATGGCCAGGTGCTGATACAGGCATCAGTCTGGTTATGTACAGTGAGCATGTCTGTACATAGTGATGTGCATCACCGGACAGCATTGGTAAACAATGCAAAGTAAACACAGCATGGCCAGGTGCTGATACAGGCATCAGTCTGGTTATGTACAGTGAGCATGTCTGTACATAGTGATGTGCATCACCGGACAGCATTGGTAAACAATGCAAAGTAAATGCAGCATGGCCAGGTGCTGATACAGGCATCAGTCTGGTTATGTACAGTGAGCATGTCTGTACATAGTGATGTGCATCACCGGACAGCATTGGTAAACAATGCAAAGTAAATGCAGCATGGCCAGGTGCTGATACAGGCATCAGTCTGGTTATGTACAGTGAGCATGTCTGTACATAGTGATGTGCATCACCAGACAGCATTGGTAAACAATGCAAAGTAAATGCAGCATGGCCAGGTGCTGATACAGGCATCAGTCTGGTTATGTACAGTGAGCATGTCTGTACATAGTGATGTGCATCACCGGACAGCATTGGTAAACAATGCAAAGTAAATGCAGCATGGCCAGGTGCTGATACAGGCATCAGTCTGGTTATGTACAGTGAGCATGTCTGTACATAGTGATGTGCATCACCAGACAGCATTGGTAAACAATGCAAAGTAAATGCAGCATGGCCAGGTGCTGATACAGGCATCAGTCTGGTTATGTACAGTGAGCATGTCTGTACATAGTGATGTGCATCACCGGACAGCATTGGTAAACAATGCAAAGTAAATGCAGCATGGCCAGGTGCTGATACAGGCATCAGTCTGGTTATGTACAGTGAGCATGTCTGTACATAGTGATGTGCATCACCGGACAGCATTGGTAAACAATGCAAAGTAAACACAGCATGGCCAGGTGCTGATACAGGCATCAGTCTGGTTATGTACAGTGAGCATGTCTGTACATAGTGATGTGCATCACCGGACAGCATTGGTAAACAATGCAAAGTAAATGCAGCATGGCCAGGTGCTGATACAGGCATCAGTCTGGTTATGTACAGTGAGCATGTCTGTACATAGTGATGTGCATCACCGGACAGCATTGGTAAACAATGCAAAGTAAATGCAGCATGGCCAGGTGCTGATACAGGCATCAGTCTGGTTATGTACAGTGAGCATGTCTGTACATAGTGATGTGCATCACCGGACAGCATTGGTAAACAATGCAAAGTAAATGCAGCATGGCCAGGTGCTGATACAGGCATCAGTCTGGTTATGTACAGTGAGCATGTCTGTACATAGTGATGTGCATCACCGGACAGCATTGGTAAACAATGCAAAGTAAATGCAGCATGGCCAGGTGCTGATACAGGCATCAGTCTGGTTATGTACAGTGAGCATGTCTGTACATAGTGATGTGCATCACCGGACAGCATTGGTAAACAATGCAAAGTAAATGCAGCATGGCCAGGTGCTGATACAGGCATCAGTCTGGTTATGTACAGTGAGCATGTCTGTACATAGTGATGTGCATCACCGGACAGCATTGGTAAACAATGCAAAGTAAACACAGCATGGCCAGGTGCTGATACAGGCATCAGTCTGGTTATGTACAGTGAGCATGTCTGTACATAGTGATGTGCATCACTGGACAGCATTGGTAAACAATGCAAAGTAAATGCAGCATGGCCAGGTGCTGATACAGGCATCAGTCTGGTTATGTACAGTGAGCATGTCTGTACATAGTGATGTGCATCACCGGACAGCATTGGTAAACAATGCAAAGTAAATGCAGCATGGCCAGGTGCTGATACAGGCATCAGTCTGGTTATGTACAGTGAGCATGTCTGTACATAGTGATGTGCATCACCGGACAGCATTGGTAAACAATGCAAAGTAAATGCAGCATGGCCAGGTGCTGATACAGGCATCAGTCTGGTTATGTACAGTGAGCATGTCTGTACATAGTGATGTGCATCACCGGACAGCATTGGTAAACAATGCAAAGTAAACACAGCATGGCCAGGTGCTGATACAGGCATCAGTCTGGTTATGTACAGTGAGCATGTCTGTACATAGTGATGTGCATCACCGGACAGCATTGGTAAACAATGCAAAGTAAACACAGCATGGCCAGGTGCTGATACAGGCATCAGTCTGGTTATGTACAGTGAGCATGTCTGTACATAGTGATGTGCATCACCAGACAGCATTGGTAAACAATGCAAAGTAAATGCAGCATGGCCAGGTGCTGATACAGGCATCAGTCTGGTTATGTACAGTGAGCATGTCTGTACATAGTGATGTGCATCACCGGACAGCATTGGTAAACAATGCAAAGTAAATGCAGCATGGCCAGGTGCTGATACAGGCATCAGTCTGGTTATGTACAGTGAGCATGTCTGTACATAGTGATGTGCATCACCGGACAGCATTGGTAAACAATGCAAAGTAAATGCAGCATGGCCAGGTGCTGATACAGGCATCAGTCTGGTTATGTACAGTGAGCATGTCTGTACATAGTGATGTGCATCACCGGACAGCATTGGTAAACAATGCAAAGTAAAGGCAGCATGGCCTGGTGCTGATACAGGCATCAGTCTGGTTAAGTACAGTGAGCATATCTGTACATAGTGATGTGCATCACCGGACAGCATTGGTAAACAATGCAAAGTAAACGCAGCATGGCCAGGTGCTGATACAGGCATCAGTCTGGTTATGTACAGTGAGCATGTCTGTACATAGTGATGTGCATCAACGGACAGCATTGGTAAACAATGCAAAGTAAAGGCAGCATGGCCAGGTGCTGATACAGGCATCAGTCTGGTTATGTACAGTGAGCATGTCTGTACATAGTGATGTGCATCACCGGACAGCATTGGTAAACAATGCAAAGTAAACACAGCATGGCCAGGTGCTGATACAGGCATCAGTCTGGTTATGTACAGTGAGCATGTCTGTACATAGTGATGTGCATCACCGGACAGCATTGGTAAACAATGCAAAGTAAATGCAGCATGGCCAGGTGCTGATACAGGCATCAGTCTGGTTATGTACAGTGAGCATGTCTGTACATAGTGATGTGCATCACCGGACAGCATTGGTAAACAATGCAAAGTAAACACAGCATGGCCAGGTGCTGATACAGGCATCAGTCTGGTTATGTACAGTGAGCATGTCTGTACATAGTGATGTGCATCACCGGACAGCATTGGTAAACAATGCAAAGTAAATGCAGCATGGCCAGGTGCTGATACAGGCATCAGTCTGGTTATGTACAGTGAGCATGTCTGTACATAGTGATGTGCATCACCAGACAGCATTGGTAAACAATGCAAAGTAAATGCAGCATGGCCAGGTGCTGATACAGGCATCAGTCTGGTTATGTACAGTGAGCATGTCTGTACATAGTGATGTGCATCACCGGACAGCATTGGTAAACAATGCAAAGTAAACACAGCATGGCCAGGTGCTGATACAGGCATCAGTCTGGTTATGTACAGTGAGCATGTCTGTACATAGTGATGTGCATCACCAGACAGCATTGGTAAACAATGCAAAGTAAATGCAGCATGGCCAGGTGCTGATACAGGCATCAGTCTGGTTATGTACAGTGAGCATGTCTGTACATAGTGATGTGCATCACCGGACAGCATTGGTAAACAATGCAAAGTAAATGCAGCATGGCCAGGTGCTGATACAGGCATCAGTCTGGTTATGTACAGTGAGCATGTCTGTACATAGTGATGTGCATCACCGGACAGCATTGGTAAACAATGCAAAGTAAACACAGCATGGCCAGGTGCTGATACAGGCATCAGTCTGGTTATGTACAGTGAGCATGTCTGTACATAGTGATGTGCATCACCGGACAGCCTTGCTAAACAATTCAAAGTAAAGGCAGCATGGCCAGGTGCTGATACAGGCATCAGTCTGGTTATGTACAGTGAGCATGTCTGTACATAGTGATGTGCATCACCGGACAGCATTGCTAAACAATGCAAAGTAAAGGCAGCATGGCCAGGTGCTGATACAGGCATCAGTCTGGTTATGTACAGTGAGCATGTCTGTACATAGTGATGTGTATCACCGGACAGCATTGGTAAACAATGCAAAGTAAACACAGCATAGCCAGGTGCTGATACAGGCATCAGTCTGGTTATGTACAGTGAGCATGTCTGTACATAGTGATGTGCATCACCAGACAGCATTGGTAAACAATGCAAAGTAAACACAGCATAGCCAGGTGCTGATACAGGCATCAGACTGCTTAGGTACAGTGGGCATATCTGTACATAGTGATGTGCATCAGAAGACAGCATTGGTAAACAATGGAAAGTAAACAGCATGGCCCTGTTCTGACACATGCATCAGTCTGGTTATGTACAGTGAGCATGTCTGTACATAGTGATGTGCATCACCGGACAGCATTGGTAAACAATGCAAAGTAAACGCAGCATGGCCAGGTGCTGATACAGGCATCAGTCTTGTTATGTACAGTGAGCATGTCTGTTTATAGTGATGTGCATCACCGGACAGCATTGGTAAACAATGCAAAGTAAATGCAGCATGGCCAGGTGCTGATACAGGCATCAGTCTGGTTATGTACAGTGAGCATGTCTGTACATAGTGATGTGCATCACGGACAGCATTGGTAAACAATGCAAAGTAAACACAGCATGGCCAGGTGCTGATACAGGCATCAGTCTGGTTATGTACAGTGAGCATGTCTGTACATAGTGATGTGCATCACCAGACAGCATTGGTAAACAATGCAAAGTAAATGCAGCATGGCCAGGTGCTGATACAGGCATCAGTCTGGTTATGTACAGTGAGCATGTCTGTACATAGTGATGTGCATCACTGGACAGCATTGGTAAACAATGCAAAGTAAATGCAGCATGGCCAGGTGCTGATACAGGCATCAGTCTGGTTATGTACAGTGAGCATGTCTGTACATAGTGATGTGCATCACCGGACAGCATTGGTAAACAATGCAAAGTAAATGCAGCATGGCCAGGTGCTGATACAGGCATCAGTCTGGTTATGTACAGTGAGCATGTCTGTACATAGTGATGTGCATCACCGGACAGCATTGGTAAACAATGCAAAGTAAATGCAGCATGGCCAGGTGCTGATACAGGCATCAGTCTGGTTATGTACAGTGAGCATGTCTGTACATAGTGATGTGCATCACCGGACAGCATTGGTAAACAATGCAAAGTAAACACAGCATGGCCAGGTGCTGATACAGGCATCAGTCTGGTTATGTACAGTGAGCATGTCTGTACATAGTGATGTGCATCACCAGACAGCATTGGTAAACAATGCAAAGTAAATGCAGCATGGCCAGGTGCTGATACAGGCATCAGTCTGGTTATGTACAGTGAGCATGTCTGTACATAGTGATGTGCATCACCAGACAGCATTGGTAAACAATGCAAAGTAAACACAGCATGGCCAGGTGCTGATACAGGCATCAGTCTGGTTATGTACAGTGAGCATGTCTGTACATAGTGATGTGCATCACCGGACAGCATTGGTAAACAATGCAAAGTAAACACAGCATGGCCAGGTGCTGATACAGGCATCAGTCTGGTTATGTACAGTGAGCATGTCTGTACATAGTGATGTGCATCACCGGACAGCATTGGTAAACAATGCAAAGTAAACACAGCATGGCCAGGTGCTGATACAGGCATCAGTCTGGTTATGTACAGTGAGCATGTCTGTACATAGTGATGTGCATCACCGGACAGCATTGGTAAACAATGCAAAGTAAACACAGCATGGCCAGGTGCTGATACAGGCATCAGTCTGGTTATGTACAGTGAGCATGTCTGTACATAGTGATGTGCATCACCGGACAGCATTGGTAAACAATGCAAAGTAAATGCAGCATGGCCAGGTGCTGATACAGGCATCAGTCTGGTTATGTACAGTGAGCATGTCTGTACATAGTGATGTGCATCACCAGACAGCATTGGTAAACAATGCAAAGTAAATGCAGCATGGCCAGGTGCTGATACAGGCATCAGTCTGGTTATGTACAGTGAGCATGTCTGTACATAGTGATGTGCATCACCAGACAGCATTGGTAAACAATGCAAAGTAAATGCAGCATGGCCAGGTGCTGATACAGGCATCAGTCTGGTTATGTACAGTGAGCATGTCTGTACATAGTGATGTGCATCACCGGACAGCATTGGTAAACAATGCAAAGTAAATGCAGCATGGCCAGGTGCTGATACAGGCATCAGTCTGGTTATGTACAGTGAGCATGTCTGTACATAGTGATGTGCATCACCAGACAGCATTGGTAAACAATGCAAAGTAAACACAGCATGGCCAGGTGCTGATACAGGCATCAGTCTGGTTATGTACAGTGAGCATGTCTGTACATAGTGATGTGCATCACCAGACAGCATTGGTAAACAATGCAAAGTAAATGCAGCATGGCCAGGTGCTGATACAGGCATCAGTCTGGTTATGTACAGTGAGCATGTCTGTACATAGTGATGTGCATCACCGGACAGCATTGGTAAACAATGCAAAGTAAACGCAGCATGGCCAGGTGCTGATACAGGCATCAGTCTGGTTATGTACAGTGAGCATGTCTGTACATAGTGATGTGCATCACCAGACAGCATTGGTAAACAATGCAAAGTAAACACAGCATGGCCAGGTGCTGATACAGGCATCAGTCTGGTTATGTACAGTGAGCATGTCTGTACATAGTGATGTGCATCACCAGACAGCAGTGGTAAACAATGCAAAGTAAATGCAGCATGGCCAGGTGCTGATACAGGCATCAGTCTGGTTATGTACAGTGAGCATGTCTGTACATAGTGATGAGCATCACAGGACAGCATTAATAAACAATGCTAAGTAAACATCATATCCAGGTACTGATACAGGCATTAGTATGGTTATGTGAAGTGAGCATGTCTGAACATAGTTTGAGCATCACCAGACATCTTTGGTAAACAATGCAAAGTAAATGCAGCATGGCCTGGTGCTGAAACAGGCATCAGTCTGGTTATGTACAGTGAGCATGTCTGTACATAGTGATGTGCATCACCGGACAGCATTGGTAAACAATGCAAAGTAAATGCAGCATGGCCAGGTGCTGATACAGGCATCAGTCTGGTTATGTACAGTGAGCATGTCTGTACATAGTGATGTGCATCACCGGACAGCATTGGTAAACAATGCAAAGTAAATGCAGCATGGCCAGGTGCTGATACAGGCATCAGTCTGGTTATGTACAGTGAGCATGTCTGTACATAGTGATGTGCATCACTGGACAGCATTGGTAAACAATGCAAAGTAAATGCAGCATGGCCAGGTGCTGATACAGGCATCAGTCTGGTTATGTACAGTGAGCATGTCTGTACATAGTGATGTGCATCACCGGACAGCATTGGTAAACAATGCAAAGTAAACACAGCATGGCCAGGTGCTGATACAGGCATCAGTCTGGTTATGTACAGTGAGCATGTCTGTACATAGTGATGTGCATCACCGGACAGCATTGGTAAACAATGCAAAGTAAATGCAGCATGGCCAGGTGCTGATACAGGCATCAGTCTGGTTATGTACAGTGAGCATGTCTGTACATAGTGATGTGCATCACCGGACAGCATTGGTAAACAATGCAAAGTAAACACAGCATGGCCAGGTGCTGATACAGGCATCAGTCTGGTTATGTACAGTGAGCATGTCTGTACATAGTAATGTGCAACACCGGTAAACAATGCAAAGAAAATGCAGCATGGATAGGTGCTGATACAGGCATCAGTCTGGTTATGTACAGTGAGCATGTCTGTACATAGTGATGTGCATCACTGGACAGCATTGGTAAACAATGCAAAGTAAATGCAGCATGGCCAGGTGCTGATACAGGCATCAGTCTGGTTATGTACAGTGAGCATGTCTGTACATAGTGATCTGCATCACCAGACAGCATTGGTAAACAATGCAAAGTAAATGCAGCATGGCCAGGTGCTGATACAGGCATCAGTCTGGTTATGTACAGTGAGCATGTCTGTACATAGTGATGTGCATCACCGGACAGCATTGGTAAACAATGCAAAGTAAATGCAGCATGGCCAGGTGCTGATACAGGCATCAGTCTGGTTATGTACAGTGAGCATGTCTGTACATAGTGATGTGCATCACCGAACAGCATTGGTAAACAATGCAAAATGAATGCAGCATAGCTAGGTGCTGATACAGGCATCAGTCTGGTTATGTACAGTGAGCATGTCTGTACATAGTGATGTGCATCACCAGACAGCATTGGTAAACAATGCAAAGTAAATGCAGCATGGCCAGGTGCTGATACAGGCATCAGTCTGGTTATGTACAGTGAGCATGTCTGTACATAGTGATGTGCATCACCGGACAGCATTGGTAAACAATGCAAAGTAAACACAGCATGGCCAGGTGCTGATACAGGCATCAGTCTGGTTATGTACAGTGAGCATGTCTGTACATAGTGATGTGCATCACCAGACAGCATTGGTAAACAATGCAAAGTAAATGCAGCATGGCCAGGTGCTGATACAGGCATCAGTCTGGTTATGTACAGTGAGCATGTCTGTACATAGTGATGTGCATCACTGGACAGCATTGGTAAACAATGCAAAGTAAACACAGCATGGCCAGGTGCTGATACAGGCATCAGTCTGGTTATGTACAGTGAGCATGTCTGTACATAGTGATGTGCATCACCGGACAGCATTGGTAAACAATGCAAAGTAAATGCAGCATGGCCAGGTGCTGATACAGGCATCAGTCTGGTTATGTACAGTGAGCATGTCTGTACATAGTGATGTGCATCACCGATTAGCATTGGTAAACAATGCAAAGTAAATGCAGCATGGCCAGGTGCTGATACAGGCATCAGTCTGGTTATGTACAGTGAGCATGTCTGTACATAGTGATGTGCATCACCGGACAGCATTGGTAAACAATGCAAAGTAAACACAGCATGGCCAGGTGCTGATACAGGCATCAGTCTGGTTATGTACAGTGAGCATGTCTGTACATAGTGATGTGCATCACCAGACAGCATTGGTAAACAATGCAAAGTAAATGCAGCATGGCCAGGTGCTGATACAGGCATCAGTCTGGTTATGTACAGTGAGCATGTCTGTACATAGTGATGTGCATCACCGGACAGCATTGGTAAACAATGCAAAGTAAATGCAGCATGGCCAGGTGCTGATACAGGCATCAGTCTGGTTATGTACAGTGAGCATGTCTGTACATAGTGATGTGCATCACCGGACAGCATTGGTAAACAATGCAAAGTAAACACAGCATGGCCAGGTGCTGATACAGGCATCAGTCTGGTTATGTACAGTGAGCATGTCTGTACATAGTGATGTGCATCACCGGACAGCATTGGTAAACAATGCAAAGTAAACACAGCATGGCCAGGTGCTGATACAGGCATCAGTCTGGTTATGTACAGTGAGCATGTCTGTACATAGTGATGTGCATCACTGGACAGCATTGGTAAACAATGCAAAGTAAATGCAGCATGGCCAGGTGCTGATACAGGCATCAGTCTGGTTATGTACAGTGAGCATGTCTGTACATAGTGATGTGCATCACCAGACAGCATTGGTAAACAATGCAAAGTAAATGCAGCATGGCCAGGTGCTGATACAGGCATCAGTCTGGTTATGTACAGTGAGCATGTCTGTACATAGTGATGTGCATCACCGGACATCATTGGTAAAGAATGCAAAGTAAACGCATGGCCAGAGGCTGATTCAGGCATCAGTCTGGTAATGTACACTGAGCATGTCTGTACATAGTGATGTGCATCACCGGACAGCATTGGTAAACAATGCAAAGTAAACACAGCATGGCCAGGTGCTGATACAGGCATCAGTCTGGTTATGTACAGTGAGCATGTCTGTACATAGTGATGTGCATCACCGGACAGCATTGGTAAACAATGCAAAGTAAATGCAGCATGGCCAGGTGCTGATACAGGCATCAGTCTGGTTATGTACAGTGAGCATGTCTGTACATAGTGATGTGCATCACCAGACAGCATTGGTAAACAATGCAAAGTAAATGCAGCATGGCCAGGTGCTGATACAGGCATCAGTCTGGTTATGTACAGTGAGCATGTCTGTACATAGTGATGTGCATCACCGGACAGCATTGGTAAACAATGCAAAGTAAACACAGCATGGCCAGGTGCTGATACAGGCATCAGTCTGGTTATGTACAGTGAGCATGTCTGTACATAGTGATGTGCATCAATGGACAGCATTGGTAAACAATGCAAAGTAAATGCTGCATGGCCAGGTGCTGTTGCAGGCATCAGTCTTATAATGTTCATAGGTTCATAGGTTCATAGGTTCATACTAGGCTATCTGCCCGAGGGCATTTACAAGCCTAGCCCATCGTTTTGTGGCTTACGCCACCCCTTAAGTATGGGGAACTATACCCATTATTTTGCTGTGCCTCACAATGTAGAGCTCAGTGACACTGAGAGGTAATCCCTGGGGTATATTTGCGATCTCCCATCCATTGGTCAAGATTTCTCTTGAACAAGGCCAGCGAGGTGCTCTGCCTCACATATACCGGGATTTTGTTCCACAGCATAGGGAGTCTTTGGGTGATGAATCTATATCCTCCAGCAAACCGCTTCCTGGATCTAATAGGGCCCGGGTTTTCCCTGTATGTTAGGCAAAGGTCACCTCTGAGCAGCTGCTAGGAGTTCTTATCTAG
>NC_056744.1:1841555061-1841573771 GCF_019279795.1 Protopterus annectens | reverse complement strand
GCACTTATATGGACAGGACAATCTGTGGATTTCTGTTCATATGTCCCGCATTTCATGGACAGTTGTCATCAACCTTGGAACACGGTGGTGCATATGTATAGCTGTGTCAGAGTCACGGCTGTACAACTGCCTGGCCTAATTCCAGCCGTTTCATGTCTCAAATGGGTATATTTTGGAGTCCTACAATGGACACCGATGTGCATATGTAAAGTGCGTAGAATGTGTTGGACTGTCAACATTTGGCCAGTATGTTCCCCAATCGCTGATGTCTGTTCGGCCACCCATATTATGCGTATTACTTGGCCTATCCATATCCACGCGCTAGTAAGCATAAATACAGCAAACCTTTTTAGTCCTGGTCATTTCATAAAAGACATCCTTGAACATATATCAGGCCAAACGGACAATGATGGTAGAAACCATACACTCCACACAGTCAAAACATACTAAGCTCTTCTTCACCCACTAACATGGGTCATCGTCGGAGCACGAAATACATTACATAGTCGCCCCTTATACACTTCCTTCAGAGCCGCTTTAAAGTCAATTAATCAGCAAACCTGCTCCTAGTTCAGTGGACAGTGCTCCATGTCCTTGATGATAGCACTAAGGTATACAGGTTGGTGTTGCAAAGCATTATTTAATGGAAACAATCAACACAAACAACAATGTGTTTATATATCTCGACAATATTGGTCCAATACAATCTAGTATATTGGACACATAGTTGATAATTGCTGTGAGTAAACCTATAGGATCGTAGTGTGTTGATCATGGTATGAAATATCAATGTGTATAACTGTTTCATTACGATTCCAAAGCGTGGAATCAATAAGTACAGTTGAAGCATAATATGTATAAATATGACCGTAAATGAAACTCACAATGTTACGCAGGTAGAATATGACTGTATCATAACAATATCAATATGAAATGGAAATGAACTGTAGTTGTTTACATCTTCTTTTCCAGTGACAAATCTTTGTCCGTATGCCATATATCTGGGCCGGGCCGGGCTGCTGTGTGTAGATGTATACATGTGAACCCCCTCGCTTCATACCTTTCTTTGTTACTGTCTGTGGATTACCTGTGTCCAGCACATCAAATTTACCATGCCATACCTTTCCGCTGTACAGGTTCTGGCATGGTGTACAGCTTTGGTTGGCCCTCAATCTTGCTGTGTGTTAGCATTGACCAGTGTCTATCTGGCAATTCGCTGGCGTGTCATGTGTGACCTTCTTGCTTCTTTAGGGGACCTGATCCCATAATTGTGACATGCTTCCACTGGCCATATATCTGTCTGTCGTCTGGGATCTTGTGTGTAAACTAGGTCCTTTCAGGACCATGCTCTATTGTTGTTCTTTTTTTTGTTTACATGTATAGAGTACTTTGGTATGTTGTGCTATGATTGTGTGTGGGGCATTTTTCCATCGGCCTCTGCTGACACTGGACATATATCCAGCTAGCGAGTCTCGGTCAACAAGTGTGAGCCAACTGGATTTGCACGTAGACGGGGCACCTTCTGATGAAGTGGGTCGGGTTACTGATGCATAATCGGGCCATCAATCCATACTAACACATATCGTTGCTATTCTATCCACATTCTATGTTTGTCTCATCGCGATAGCGTTATTGTTTCTCTACTATTTCTAACGGTAATTTTTACATGGCATTGCCCGATTCCATACTTTCAGAGGCTGACATTTATGAGACCTGTCTGGTTGACGGTGAGGACACATACCTTAACCTGCCCTACCAGGGATCACCTGCCGCATTACGCGACGCGTGCATTTCCTAATTGTGGTTTACGCCGCAGGTGCACATGCATATCCGTGATTCTGTCTCCATATGTTTACTGGCCCTGTGTGGTTACGTGGTCTGTGTTAGTTGTGACTATTCGGTAACATATCTGTGATCCGTTGATTTGATCGTGTCTTGACGCGGAACGACGTACACCTTTTTATACATGTAACAGTCTTTGCAGCATGGATCACATGACGCATAATGCTCACATTATATGTTCCATAGTCGCACTAAACAGCGACTGCAGATTCACGCTACCGGTTACTGTGACCACTAAGCACGCATGTTCAGTGCGTCATTAATATGCATACCCATGGTACTTAGCTACATTTACATATCCCCCACCCCACTTCGCGACTCAAAGACGCCACTGGCATCCCTTCTCCTGCTGGGAAAAGGTCGCGATTTACTACATGTTAAACATTCCTTATTCCTCCCGCTCATGGCCCAGATGCGCTATGCATTATTTGACCGCAGGGGATGTTCAGATCACAGGGGCTTATATCCCCAATGCATACAGGCCTTACGACGGTCAGGGTGTCCCTGTGGTGCTTTGGGTTTGCTCTTGTCGCCCAGTGTAAATGGAACCGCCCTGGACCGTGTACAAATGTTAGATGAGTCACATGGCCCACGGTTTGTCCGCAGGTCTATGATACCATGTCCCCCCATAATTCTAACCGTGATACCATTGGCCGTTGGCGTAATCTCGCTATTCCATGTTGTTATAGTAATTGAACAACACGGCCCGGTCGAACGGACCTTACTTCCATTAGTAACCCTCGGTATTCATGACCTGTCTCGCATATTACATGGGTTTAACATTGGCGCGGATGGTTTTCACTGAGCCACGGACATGTCCGTTGCTAAGTTTGGGCCAGTCCCGGGCTCTGCTACACACATTTAACATGCATGGAACAGGTTGAATTTCAGCTCAGCAACGGACATCGGGCCTCTCGTCGGCCGCTGTTTAGTATTTCGAATAAGCTATGTTGACTTTTTCACAGAGCTGCAGAACAGTGTATGCGACATTGGTAACGGATATCATCTCAGCGCAGTATGCGCCCACACCGCCACGGGTGGCATATGTCGGGCGCTTAGGTGGCTGACAGGCATTATGCTGTGCCATTATGTCTGGGGAATATATGGTTTCTTGCCATAGATGATATGTCATACTAGCAATGACCCGCGTACCTGGGTGTGGGTACTGCTGTATTTTACCCACGGAAAGAGTGGCCTTAGGGTCACGTGGTGCCCTAGGCAGAAGTACTCCATGATACCACCGCCTACATCACCCGCCAACCCCGGCCCTGGTCTACCTACACAAAATAAAGGCTTGAAAGGTGCCCTCGAAAGAGCTTCTAGGAGGCTGCCTGGAGTTGGCTTATGCATAAGGCACTTATGTGTGTGGTCCCTGGGGCAGCCGGACTCGGGAGCACCGTACTGCGTGGTATCTAGCATTACGCAACTTCCAGCAATTTGAATTGCTAAACCAGATGTTCCAACGCCTGAAGTTTGGATATCCGCACCATCCCAACTGCTATTGGCACGTAATGCTGATAAATGTGGTGCCGGTTACTATACATATACCTTTCTCAAAAGCCTAATTTATTGTAGTTCTGAACACTACTGTGGTCTCCTTTTGAGGCCCCTGAGCCAGTGGTAAATGCAACATTACTCAAACCCGGCTGAATTACGCATATACTTGCCTTCCACCAGCACCTACATACAGGACTGCATGAGTCAGGCAATCCCATACAAAACTGAGACTCTTTGGGCCAAGGCCAAGCATCGAGTCTGGAGGACCCCAGCCATGAACAAGCCCTACAACGACGGTAGGTAGCTACTACAAGATAGAGTGGAATACTTGTAAGGTAAAGACACCTCTTGCTCATTATGTATGTGAAAACACTACAGGCTGTCAGGGAATCTCATCCAGGGGAACTACCAGAGAAACTAACAAGAACTCCGACAGACAATCATAAGGCCTTCTTTATCTATGTTGAACACCTGGGAGGTTACACCCCAGATATGCTCAGACTATTGTTCAGAATGATGTGTGAGGATGACTCAACCTACACGCTTTGCCAACATAATGGATCTGACAGGTTCGGTTGCTAACTCCTCCCCCCACCCACCCACACATGGAGAGAGATATCATATACCAGAGGATTGTAGATCCTGGAACTTCTGTGACACACAGGTGGGAAATGCCTCTCCGCAGTAAACACAGCATCCATGGGACCAGATGGTGTCCCAGCTGTGTACTCCATGAACTCAATGGGGAATTAAACCGACAGTTAGCATAGCCACGTTTAACCGTGGCCTCACCGGAGGATACGCATTGCCTAAGTAGTGGCACAACAAGGCAACTGTAGTCCCACTTCACAAAGGATGGTGGTGCATCCACTGACCTGCCCTGGTAATTACCATCCCATTAGCTTGACAGCACTCCTATCTGCAAAGCCATGGAGGAGGATCATGATAGGAAGTCATACATAATGACATAGGGGACTTGCATACTTTGGATCCAACCCAGTTTTAGCTTGGTCAAATACAGATCATGCCTTTTAAGCACGGTTCGACTTTTTTAGGATCCAGTCACCAAGGCCATGTGATGCAAGGCAAAAGCAGTCCATACAGCCTACCTAGACCTGGCAAAGTGCCTTCGACACAATAATACCACCCTCAGGTATCATTGATAAACCCGCCTGCTTGACCGTAAATACATACTCTCGGCCAGAGGAGGTTGCAAATCCAGCTAAGTGACAGAACCCACACGGTCATAGTTGCTAGCCATGTCATACTCACAGCCAGTCATCATAGGTGTTGTCCCACGGGCTCAGTCCTGGGTCCACTATTTTTCCGCATCTACATTTTCAAAAGTACAAGCAAACACAGGGGGTTATGGCTGACAACGTTTTGCAGATGAGCACCTGTTCCGGGTGCCATAGTCAGGACACTGCCACATCTGACACAGACATCCTTCAGAAGGGCCTCACAGCTATGGATAACTTGTGGTGCCAGAGACATGGCCTACAGCTAAATGCCGGGAAATGCATAGTCATACCCTTCGGGAAGAACGAGGTTACCCCTAGCTACCATAGGTGGCAATCCACTGAAGCACAGAGGGAGTTACCAGGGATCTGGGGACCCGCGGTTGTCGCAACCGCTTGTTGCGACACACACATTGCTAACGTAGTTAGATAGACCTCTACATTGCCCACCTGGATCATGAAGGCATTCACATCTACATCAGGGGAGGTCATTGTCCCCTTTGTACTCATCACTAATTACACCACATGATTGAGTACAATGTGTCTGCTCAGGAATGTCTGTGACCACACACCTGCAGCAGCTGGAAACGCCTCGACAGTTCATCCACAAACGGATGCAGGGTCTCCAGAGGAATATGTGTTATGCTGACCAACTGATAGGGTTCCATCCCTATTCTGTCACATACCACTTGCCCAGAGGTGACCTGTGCCTGGCATCCAAGGCCAGGTCGAACCCGGATTTGATGACTATGCCTTCACCCTAAAGAATCTAGATCCCTCAGACTCACAAGGGCAGGACGCATACACCTTGGCACCGCCCATAATAGAGAGCGTGCTGGTGGGACAGATTCATCACCTAGACACTCACTATGCTGTGGGAACAACATCCCGTAGTACATGTGAGACAGAGCACCTGGCTGGCACTTGTTTTAGCATTTCCACAAGGATGTTCCGAATGGTGCTTTCTGAATCAACTAACCGCCGTAAACGAATATTTACTTTACCACATTTTTTAATCTTTATAATTCCATTGATATATTTTTACATTAGTCATAATCATAGTGTTTACTTCTATATATTAGGGTTCATTTATATTAATAGGTGTCTCTACTTCTTTTTAATATATTGGCAATAATCCCTAGAATATATATGTAACGATACACTCAGACACTTGGAAAAACATTATGTTGGGTCTTCTCTCATATTAATACATATATTTTATTTTCATTGAGGAAGAATGTACATTTTGAAGCAATGTCTGATTTTACTCACTGTGTGCAATCTGTAAACCCGTGAGCTTTTCTGAATGGTTAGCCTTTAAGGTATTTAATTAATACTTTAGCACATCTTATTTACTGCCCAATTAAGGGTTTCCAACGTAGTAAACTTGAACTGCATTGTATGTATTCTGAAGAAGTCTGTTTATGGAAGCAGATCTAAAGCTGCAATGTATGGTGACTGCATTTGACGACCTCCTGGTGGGCTCTGAGTGGTCACCTAATCGCTTCTACAAGTACCTCATTTTGCTTTTGGACTTTCTCATCCTGGGTCTCTGTGTTATTTGTATGGGGAATGTCAAGTGTAGTCCCTATGTGTATTACCTGTGTAATGCCTTAATGGCGGGCAGTGTAATTCCACCAGGTTTGCAGTTAGGGGCGATTGTTCATGCGCTTGTCCATCCATGTGAATTGCCTACTGGACACTGGTATAGGGCTGTACGCGCATTTCACTGCCTGCATTTAGCATTCTCCGTGGATGCTTTTGCATTATTAGTAGGGGAGTAAGGCAGGTACTAAGCCCTCATCCCCCTCCTACCAAGTGACAATGGATTATCTGCCAGACAACACAGAGCCCCATTTCTGCACACCCGGAAATCCCATGGCTGCAACCCTCGACATAGGCACCCATTACACATCCTTCATCGTCAAGGGACTGGGATAATGGACGTACATCATTACGTATGGACATCGTCGATCTGGGTATTTCCTGTTCATATGTCCCTGCATTTCATGGACTCTTCATCAGCAACCTTAAACATGCTGGTGGTGCATATGTTCAACTGTGCCGTAGTCACGGCTATATCATCATCGCCTGTTGTTGGGACACGGCTGGATGGGGTCTCTGTGAGAGAATGTATTTTTCGGTCCTTCAATGGACACCAATGTGCATATATCAAGTTAGATGTTGCTGGACTTTATCCAACTGGCCAGTGCTTTTCACTGCTGCTGTGAATGTTCCCCAATCGCGGGATGTCTGTTTGACTACCCATTCTACGTGCGGTGCTAATGTAACCAGGTGATTTAGTACTGTGAACAAATGTTATACATCCAAAGATAGCACAGTTAGCAACTGCTTCAAATAAACCTCAGACATCCCAATAGGACATATCTGTCACTGTATTTTCAACATGACACCACCAGAACATGTTGATCACCTATGTATTCATTTAACCATGTTGTCTTCATAGGTGGGAACGCCATAGTTTACATATCCTACTTGACGTTGTGGGTGTGCCATTAGTATGTGTTCCACAGGTCGCACATCTGTTCCGCTGTATGGTAGCGGGTGAGGACATCTCCACACCCTCCCCCCCACATGAGGAGATGTCTGTACCAGCGGTTTGTGGTCCCCAAATGTTCTGTGACACATGGGTGGGACATGCTCTCTCAGGGTAGTGTGGACACTTAGCATCCATGAGACCAGCTGGAGACCCGACTGTGTACTCCACTATCTCATTGGAGGAATTAGACCCACAGATTAGACAGACTGTTTCTTTGTAGCACTTCACACTCAGGTGGCATCTACTCCAGGTTGTGTCGCACGGCAACTGTGTAGTCCCACATCACAGGGCCAATGCGCTCCACTGACCCTGGTTATTAATACTGTCCCATTACCATGTAGGAGACCTATCTGCAAAGACATGGGGAAGGACTGGTCATACTGCGGCTCGTAGATGAAGGCATAAGGGGAAATGCATACTTTGCATCCAACACGGCTTGGCTTGTTCAGGGGTGGTTCATGCCTTTAAAGTATGGTTGACATTTTAGGGACAGTCACCGAGGGCCATTGATGGGGGTCTTGCAGTCCATACAGCCTACCTCAACCTGGCAAAGGCCTTCAACACATTACCCCCTCAGGTATCGATTGATAAAACCCATTGGCTAGGATGTGAACATGTACATCACAGGATGTGGTGTAAACTGTCATATGTGACACACCCAGGTCATATTTGCTGGCAGCATACAGTCAGACCTACTGCCTGCTCCATAGCGGTGTCCCATGGGGTCCCTTCCCTGGGTCCACTCCTCTCATACATCTACATTTCCACAGTACAGGCACACACAGGGGTGTTATGGGCAACATTGTTTTGTAGATGACTGAGAAAGGCTGGTATTGCCATAGTGGAGACCTGACATCTGACACAGATATCCCTTCAAAGGGGCCTCCCAGATATGCATATCTGCTGTCAGGGACATGTCCCACAAGCCAAATGCAAAAGTAATGCAACATCATACCTGTCGAGAGTACCTAGGTCACCCCTGTCCAGCATATAGGTGGCTGGTCCACTGAGCACAGGGGGTGTTGATTACCAGGGGATCAGGGGACAGAGTCGGTCGGGTCACCATTCGCTCAACTACACACGCTACATCGTGGTCTCGTGGACTTCTACATTTGCCCGCCCTGTTTGTGCAGGCAGGATTCACATCTACATCAGGAGTAGGTCATTGTCTCCTTTGTACCCATTACGCATACACCCATGATTGACTACATTGCTTGCCCCATTGGGAGGGGGGTATCTGACCCAACACCTACACAGCAGCTGGGAAGGCCTATAGGCCAATTGTCACACAGATGCAGGGGTGACATGGATTTGTGTAATGCTGCCCCACCAGGTAGGACCCCTGCCCCATTCAGTCACATACCTGTTGTTTTGAGTGTTGACCTGTGCCCACATACGAGGCCATGTCAACCCATATGTCATGTCTATGCTTCAATTCCTATTGTATCTGCATCCCTCAGGAACCACAAGGGCAGGTGACATGATCCTTGTCACAGTCATTACTGGAGATGTGTTGGAGTGACACATATGTCAATTCGACACTCACAATGTTGTGACCATGCATCGCGGTCCATGTGTGGAGACAGAGATCGCTTCCCAGTCTTGTTCGGGTATATGTTGTCCATTGGATGGGGAGTACAGATATAGGCCGGGATTACATCATTATCACTGGCTTGACAGAGGGTACAGCAACATCATAAGTATTTTATCTCCGCACAGAAGGTTAAGCAAAAGTAATCCTAACTATGGTGTAGGGGTTACATGGCTGAACCTGGGTCGAAGGGCCTACCCTATTACCTATGGACGATGAACCTATATTCATAGTTTGTCCCATTTTACACTTGTCTATCCCCTATCCTCTTTCTCAAGTGTATATTTCTGTGGCACGTGATTGTCCCTCTCTCTGTATTACTTGCAGGTATGCTGTCTACAGTGCACATCACGCCACAGTTGATGATAGTGTATCTGTGTTCCCTAACACTGTGATACTGAGGACTACCACCACATCCTTCACAACATTACATGCATATGTCCATTCTGTATTTCTTCTTTTGGCCTATGGGGTGTTAAGGCAACAGTTACACAAGTCCCTGTTTGTGCATGCTTCATGTTGGTGTTTGACCAGCCTCCCGCTGCAGTCGTGGGTGTTGGACGGTAGTGTTTCTGTGTGTTTGGCATGTGTTTTATTGCCGGGTACATCTGTGGGAGGTGGTAGCTTGGCACATGTTCCTCTTCTTTGCAGGGACACCCATCCTGGGTTTGTGTCATGCATCTGCACTTGGCACGTACATATGTCCTGCACTATTCCCACAGTCATGTATGCTCTTCATGCACTACTACCAAGTGCAGGTTACTGGCTGCTTCTATGTGTAGTACGTTTAGGATTGCAGGCCATTGTGACCCATTATCTCATGCTAAGAACATACACACATCTGTCAATTACGATGTTGTTTAAAAATCAAACTGTAACACTCCATTCATCTTTTCAAAATGACAGTCAATAACACACAGGAAACTCAGATTAACAACTTGCTTTTAATAAGTGTGCACCAGGAGGCGAAAATAACTATCCAGTACAAGTTTAAAGTTTTGTCTTACTCTATACAAGTAACAGCTGTATGAGTATTGTGTTTATAATCATCTTTTGCACACCTTAATAGTGTGGTCAATCACAGTACATTTACATCACTATTGTTAAGAATATTGTATTTCTACAATAGTGTTAAGGTAATGGTTATTAAATGTTTTCCCATGAGGATAGCACAGCCTTCGCTAGCCACATATAGTCAATTAGGAATGTCCTTCGGGTAGAATTCTAAGCTTTGTCAAGGTTCCAAGACTGTTCAGATCCTGATCACAATTTCCATTTCCTACTAGGTTCCTTTGTCTCTCTGGTGAGCAGCTGTACTCTGTCTGTAGATAGAGCTCACAAGGCCATCACTCCTCATAGTGGAAGGATGACAGGACCAATACCCTGTACATACATTCATTATTCTCAACCCAGCAGTAGACATTCACCGCTGAATGACATACACCTGCTGCACTGGTTACTGCCAAGGGTCAGGGTCTCGATCAACACACTGCAGCTACACTCCAGGCAATTACATGCATGATAAGCTCTACTGCTATATTGTAAAACAGAATAGCTATGCATTATACACTATTTGCTTCTGGTAATAGCACGCCATATATGTGTTTAAATATATATTTTTGCTAACATTCTCCTCTCCTTTGATTGTTTCTATTCTATCCAGAAACATATACAACATTATTTCATTCCTAGCCTCTTCCTCTCTGGAATAAATGTTTAACTAGGCAAGTCATTTGTTGTACATTTCAGAAAGGATTTCTATATTTTGTATTAACAAATACTTACTACAGGTCTTGGATACACATAGTCTCGGGTTACAGATAATACGACAGAGTCCCTGACTATCATACTTCTTCATGCAAAGTATCCCCAACAGACACATGTTCCCAATATGAGCAGAACAACACAAATGGCAATCAAGATATTCAGTATGACTGGAAACCCCATCCACACCAAATGGTTCATTGGAAATGGTCAGTCAGTGGGTTTAAATGGTAAGTCACCATGGATGACACCTGCTGTATTACCTCTAGGTGAAGCGTTGATATTGTTCTTATTATGTGGTACTTAGACACAGCGGTCTTCTTTGATAAGCGGAAGACGCGTATTAATTCTAAGCCAACAGGGTGCAGTCGTCGCGCTATTACATTTTATGACACAACAGTTCTCATTGTGAACATCCAGTTCATCAGTCACAAGTTCAAGAAAATAAAAGCTCATACTGCTCATTCCCTCGACAGGTTTTGACTACTCCTCTGTTCCTTGATTGATTTCACTACTCCATTGCTGGGAGGTTCCAGCCCAGGCTATAACGCTGTCACCAAGTCCATAAGGAGTCAATATTCCTTTATCTCTTGCAGAAGAATGTATTTTCAAGAACAGCTTCCATTTCACCCACTGGATTAGTGGGGTTTCTCGAACCAGTGTGGGCCCCAGTTCTTCGAGCCATATGTCTTATAGTTGTTCGCTTCGCATCTAGAGGCAATTGTGCAGTATATGTCATGTGACTTGAGCCAGATAACCCAAAAACAACCGCCGGACAGAATTCTCAGGTAACCATTGATATGCTTTATTGACACGTTCAAAAACACAATATTCTACTTTAATACTGATCTTGGGTTAACTCTGCATGTAACATTTTTCCTGTCTATAACAGAGGACTGTTTTTATACAATTCAGGATGTTTCTGCACATCTTTCCACGTTGTTCCCTACAATATGAAGCTTCAATAATACAAATCATGAATGGTGCTACAACTAGTAATTGTGATCTTTGGCTGTTATATGACATTTGTAAGACACAAAGGATTCGACGATGTTTATGAAAACAAACAACAATTCCTTTTGTGTAACAGGCATAGAAGTGCCACTTTGTCCTGTGGATCTCACAGAACCTGTATCAAAGTGTGTGTAAATATTCACAAGTCTCAATCTATCCCCAAGGGGACAACATACATCCTCCATATGATGTAGGTATGGCAAGTACAAACACATAACGTTCATAGTCTGTACATGCACACGCCATGCCTAGGTATAAGTTTGATGCCACTCTGTGGCCAGTTCCTCACGTGTGATCACTATTTGTATCTGTGTAGTTATATGCAGGTAAGGTCCCAGCAAAATGTGTCAACACAAACATGGTTAATAGGGTATGGATCAGTGGACAGTAAACCAAATGTCTTTGGGGTTGCTTTGTATTGTTGTTACCGGGTGATTCTGGTCTCTATGGTATATCAGCTACAACATGTAGACTTGATATCCTTTACTCAGTTTGAAAAATGTGAGGTACCCAGGATCTACCTCTCCTCAAGAAACTTTACTGCAGGTAGGCATTGCCACGTACCTGGTACAGACCTTCACACGCTGGACTCCGGCAATTATCTTATTTTGCATAACAGTGAAATACCACAGGATACTGGAGTCAGCTGGCGCGGCCCGCTTTGCTTGCTCTTTATCTGTAAAAGAGTTTAACTGCAAAATGTTATTATTGGTTAACAATCCTCTTCATGTCACCTGCTAATGAGCCATCGACCTCCAGCGCCTCTGGCATGACAGCTTCCACTCTGGCACATGATATGCCATTCCAAATACTACTTTGAAGGGGCTCAAACACTTTACATTTTGAACTGTTGTCATGCTCAGCAATGCTAGAGGTAGACAGCAAATGCAACTCGCCTGGGTGTCACCCATCAACCTCCTCAATTTATTTCTTGGGATCCCATTAGCCACCAGCCGCTGACTGTGGGCTACATGCAATTTATATTCATGGAAATAACACCAAATAATCCCCCCAGGTTGCTGGATTGTCTGGTTCACAAATGTGTTCTGTATTGTCACTGTAGCTTCTTTACAGTATGCCAAATCTAGGGATACTTTATACTGGGACCTTTGCCACTGCTGCTGCACTGGATTCTGGTTGGGAATTTCTACCCATTTTGATAATATATCTATAATCACTAAAACAGTATTTCTTCCCCTCTATTCAGCTGTATAAACTCCATAATAGTAATGGAACGGTTATATGGTGGTGTGTAGGTAAAACCCACTCCCTTCGGTTTAAATGCTCCCTGTGTGCATGATGTTTACTGCAAATATGACATGCTGCCTAAGTGATGTTTGTATGTGGTTCTAATTCCGTGTTAGGGATATTGTTAACCAACTGTACCATCCCCTGTTGAGACATGGTTTCTACCCATGGCTCAACAGTCGCATATCTGAATACATTGACGCATTATTGGCTTTCTCACTGTGGATATGTACAGTCCGGCTTCAAGGATTGTTCTCGCCATACCCACGCCTGCTTTTCTGCTTTCTGTGAGCGTTTGCATTTGTTTGTAACATTTCTACATCTAGGAATGTCTGAGGATTGTCATTCCTCATTCAAAAAGACACTTTCCAACTGTGAGGCTGTTTTGTCTTTGCAGCTGCACTTCCTCGCCTTACCTTCCTACTGTTGTCCTGTTGCTTTGTATGAGCTGCACATTTACAATTAGCTACTTTAGTGGGTAACTGAATGGAATCTAATGTATCCAAGATCAATTATGCATGACAATTGGTTTACCAGTGGATGTCATTCCCCTATTCTTCCACTGCTGCTCATAAACATGCACTAGACAACATACTGACTATCGTATAAATGTCCACATCAGTTTTTCGCTAGGAGTACAAGCACGTGTTAAAGTTGTCAATTCTTAAGGCTTACAGACACATTGCTGCAGGGGTTGGGCTTCTACAATCCTCATTATCAATAACTACTGCATAACCTAATGATTCTTTCCTGGACTTTTCTACATGATCCGCATTACAAAACTGTCACCTCTGCATCATCATCTAAGAGTATATCAGTGATATCCTGTCTGTGTGGATCTCTATTTCCTCCATTTCATATAGGCAACTGTGTGGTGTGCCATACACAGGTAGTCGGACGGGACGTTGATAGGTTTGAATGCTGTACAACGTTCAATCACCATATGAGGTTGACTCAGGGTATGGCTTCATACCATGATAGATATCTGATATTTATCAGGAATGCTATTTTCTTGCAGCAGAATGATCAGAACTGCATGAGACACTCTCACAGTGAGAGGGGTGGAATATCAACATTAAGGCCGAGGCCTGTACTGCCAAGGGTGCTGCAACACCAACTGCTCAGGTATAATGTGGCACCACCATACAGTGTCCAACTGCATGAGTAGTAAGCTATGGGGCAGCTTACTTCCATGTTGCATCAGCACTATCATATATCCCCTGCTTACACCCAGTCTGACAACATCTGTTATGATTATTCGAGACCTAAAACAGATGTTAGCTATCAATCATTTTAGTCTGCAGAAAGCTGTTTCTGCTACTGGAATCCAGTGTAGTATATGTTGTGCCGCCATAGGTGTATTAAAGATTAAAGCAGACAATAGAGCAGATTCCAGCATTGTTTGGTAACCAGCTCGACAAAAGTTAGTCGCCCAGGAAGGACATCATTCCCTTCTTGGTAGTTGGTTTGGGTGCTTGTGAAATTGCTGCCTTCCTATCACATGTAATGTTCTGATACCACATATCCCAGGTACTTGACCTGTATTCTCTGTACAACGGTGCTGCCGGACTATGTCCCTGTTCTGGTTGAATATTTCATTAATGCTATTGTATCTTCCCTAGGATGCTGCCATGAATATCATCCCACATAAGTAGAACTTTGACTGGCCCCCGGGTGGAGTAAACACTGGAATGTTGCTAGGCCATCTCTGTGCTTAATATCGCTATACTTTCACAGTATCCCCAAGGAGAAATGGGGTATGGCTGTATCTGTTGTTCTGAATGTAAAACAATACGGACTATCTGGATGTATAGGTATTGAAAAGGAAGCATAGCTTATATGTACCATGGTAAGATACTTCTGTGGCGGGTTCATATAGCATTCAATATAGTGTGTGGGTCTGGCACCATCGGCAATTCTAGGTATTATTACATGATTTACAGCTTGTAAATCCTGTACCATCCACATTCCCTGGCTTTCTATCAGAAGATACAGGGGTATTGCATGGTGAATAGTGATTACTTTGTGGTGGGGGATTTGTGACTTTACATAGATATATTCTGGTGTCCACGGTCTATACACTAAGGGAGTTGGGTCCTGGCCTCCTGTCCTGCATGAGGGTTCTGTACACTAATTGGGACAGGTATCCTCACTCTGTTCTAGTGACTCTCTTCTTACTTGAGTGTCCCTAGGTATGTTACTTAGTTCGATGTGGTTTCATTAGCTTCTTAAGACATTTGTCATTGTGATACCTTGCCACAGGATAACGGGGACTAGCCCGCCCTCCTCTATCCTGGATGTGGTAATGGAGGTGCAGAGGGGGGTGGGGCCAGTCGCTACTGTATTATTATCTCTTTGTGTACGATGATGCTTCGTGATTTCTAGTGTTCTGTTCCCTCTCGTTCACCACCTCACCCACCTGTGCTTGACGGATACCCAATTGTCGCTGTTTTTCATTTGCACATCTTAGGGTTGTCACCTTTCAAATGCACAAAGTGTGGGACATTAGTGTTAGAACATGTAATTTGGCAGGGCAAACATACCCACGGCCAGTACAAAGGACAGCACCACTTTGCCAGGGTATAAACCATTCTGCATTTGAGTTGTTTATTCTGTTTATTATGATATTTTGGTGTTTCAGATACAACATTGTTTTATGCTACCATTAAAGAAGATATTATCTGAAAATATTTGTCCTAAGATATCAGACATTTGCCATTTCTTCTAGCTTGTTTGCAGGACACAACTGGCCAAGAGGGACTGTCCTCACAAAGTGGGACAGGTGGTTACCCTAGAACATCTGCATCACATTTTCAGTGATTCCAATGTTTCAGTAACGATATTTTGTCTAATATACCATCAATGTCATATTTATTACCCCATTTTGCAGAATATCTCACATTATGTGCTCTCTGCAATTGCATATACTTCATCACCAATAAACGGGGATCACATGATCCGCTTGTGCACTAATCTCCCATATCCTCTAAGTATATACAATTTAATTGTTACTTAACCCTTCTCTGCACTAATGGTATCTTCCTTCCCTGTATCCACTGTAGTGTCTACAATGACTATTTACTCTACTCTGTATGTCTCTGATCTATGTCCAAATTTAAAACTACTACTATTCTCACCCAAGCTCACAACTGTTAACAGAAACACAATGTCTGGTCCCTGATCTACACATTAGAGACAAAGAGGCAAACCCTCCTTACCTGAGCCTCCTGTTTATGACTGCACGCTTCTTCTTGGGATCCAGTTTCCACTTTCAGCCACAGATCACAGTGGACAGCCTCTTTACACACAACACCAGTCGGAGGTCTTTCACTCAAGAAGAACCATTTAGGGCAAATTCTCCCAAGTGCAGATGTCTAATCCACCCAGTACCCTTGACCCAGCCACTAAGGAATCTCGCTAAGAAGGACCACAATGTCAAATAAGTTGTTAAACCAGACTGTAGAACAGTAGGCTTTTCTAAGTGACAGTCATCAACACAGGAAGCCTCCGGGTTCACAACGCTTTTAGTAGTGCGGGCCACAGGCAGGCAAAAAATATACAGTCCAAGTATGAGAGTTTTGTCTGACTCTGCTACAGTAAGCAATTTCTTTATATAGTGTTTACAATCAGCTTTTTGCCCACCTTACCGGACGCGGGTCGGCCACAGGGCATTTCCATCACTATGGTCCCAATATTCTTATACATAATGAGGGTGCTGAGCTCATGCTTTAAATGTTTTCCCATGAGAATAACACAGCCTTGCAATGCACCTGGTCAATTACAGCAGTGTCCTTCTTACGTAATTGTAGCTGTCCAAGGACCCTGGACTGTTCTGCGTTGATACAATAGTCAGTTCATTTCTTTAATACCGCCTTTGTCTCTGGTGAGTTGTACTCTATCTTCGAGCAGAGTTTCCTCACAAGGCCATCCTCCTCAGAAGGAGGATGTTATACATGTACATTAAGACGTATTTCTGTAACCCAGCAGATAATTAATGCTGAGAGACATAAGCCCGCTGAACTGGTTACTGCCAGGGTCAAAGTTCGATCATTGCATTAAGCTTCACCACATGCTGCATGATCATTTACCGCCATATTGTAATGGTACAATTCAATGCATTATATAGTATTTTGCTTCTAAACTGGCACTTCATATGTGTTTCTATATATATTTTTCGAACAACATCCATCCCGCCATATGCATGTTGTTCCGCCCTTACCTTGACCGGGTGTGCATTTGGTCAACCGGTAACTTACATTCCATACGTGATGTCCCACCTTCCCAGCCTGTGGCACCCTGTTAGACGCCCCTGTTTGGTAGGCACATGTCTGGGCTATATGTGTTTGACTTCTGCATAGCTAATCACCGGCGCGGTGGTTCAACCGACTTGTCCACATGTGTACAGTTATGTGCACCGTGGCTGTAAACCTATATGGTTTGATCGGGTACATACCACGCGGATGCACATTCTGCAGACACATTCACATGCAGCCATTTCCATATCTGTACCTGAGGTGTAGCCAGACATGTGGGTACATATTTGCCCGGCCATGGCACTGCCTAACACAATACTTCTTACCATTGCAGGTATGCCCATTGTGTAGGTGTGTAGCTGCACAAGGATGCTATTATTTGGGGTGCACAGGCGACATGGGTGGGACCTAGATGCTACAATGGGGCTATTGTGTATTACATCTGCATGGGTTCTGCTTCGATATTACACTTAGACATACGCCATCCTGTGTATGCGACAAACACGCTGTTGGTGTGGGACATGCCACATGTTTGTCTGTGTTTAGGTATCTTGTTCCTTCCTGTTGTTATGTCGACAAAGCACCGGCTGTGTGTACCAGTAATTGCTTAGACCATTATGGTTGACACCTTTCCAATGCCCATAGTGGACATCTTTAGGAAACATCGATTTTGCAGGACAACATACCCACAGCAAGTGGAGTTGACAGAACTTCAATTTGTCACAGAACAGGCGCTATTCTATAGCAATGGGGCCTTTATTCAGTTTCATATGTATGTGTTTGCATATACAAAATATATGTTTTATGCTACTATTACAGGTATATTGAGGGAATATTTTGGCAGGGAAATCTCAGGTCATTTGCCAGTTTTCGATTTTACGGGACACAACCGTCCAACAATGAGGGACTGTCCATAGCAAAGTGGGACAGCTGGTAACCCTCTATACCTATGCCCATGTCGCTACTGGGCTTTCGCTACCTTTCCAGTGGCCAAGGTGGGACATTTCGACTCACATCAGATTTTACAGGCCGACATACCACGTCACTATATAGCATAGGAACTTCACTTGTTTGCCTAAGCATAAAGCTTATTGTTGTAGCAGTTTGCTGCTTATTCTGTTTCTTGTGACAGGGTATTTTGTACGGAAATGACCATTTCATGCAACCATTACATTAAATAATGGATATCATTAGTCCTACAATCTTAGCACATTTGCCGCTTTTAATATTTTTATCGGGACAATAACTGCCCATAGAGGGACTGCCCTCGATAAGGGACAGGTGGTAACCTTAGTCGCCAATTCCCATGTTGGTGCTGTGGGCGCTGACATGCTGGCGTACACCTTCTGGGTATGTCACCGACGTGAATAAGCGGACGTAACATCGCGGCATGATCTTGTTCCTTGACGGGTACACTTAGGGCTTCGTGGGTTGTATTTGCTTCCTCCGCTTTGTTGGACGGGTACTGGTAAGGGCTACCTACGCAGTGCCATTCCAGCACGGCCCCATACTATTATGGGCTGACCGGCAGTCAGCACATTGGTTGCTCATCGCCGGCTTAGCTGAATGCCCAATCGACACATCCTACTGGCTCGCTTCATGTACACTCACGACGCAGGTTCGTGGTTGCGCCGCCTCATTACTATGCCGGGGCGCCCCCCCACTAACCCCGCCTGGAAAAATTAAAAAATTTACTTTTTTTT
>NC_056744.1:1841523347-1841554561 GCF_019279795.1 Protopterus annectens | reverse complement strand
AAGGGCAATTCAGGTAAGAGGGGTGGTATACCTTGCTTATGTACATGCATACTATGGAAAACTGAAACTTAGACAACATATATATGACTATTATATAACTAGAAAATGAATAACTTAAAACACTTTTTATATGTGGTAGTGCGGACTACAAATTTTGGGTGCTGGAAGAGGTGAAACACAGTCGGGGGGGGGTTGGGAAACTAAATTAGAATATCGAGAAATAGTCTGGCAGTTGAGGCTAGATGGATGTAATAACCTAGGTTTAAACGACTCTATCTCCATTACCCCAGCCCTTAAACTGTTAGCTTCCATCCCAAAAAGACAAAATGAATGAATTATTTTAGATGTTTTATCATATTTTAATATTCCATATATATATGCTTATTTGATAATATTCTGTTAGGATGTTATAATTGATTTAAGATATATATTAATTTTAATATATATATATATATATATATATATATATATATATATATATATATTTATTTATAAATATGACGTTCTAGTATTGACATTTATATAAAGAGTCTTGTTTTAATATAATGGTCTTTTATAAATTTTTTTGTCATTATATATATTTATTTTATATATATATATATATATATATATATATATATATAAAATCATTCTTTCATGTATTTCAGTCTAGTGGTATGTAAGAGTCTACTTTAATAAGTTAAATCAGATAACCAAATGTAGGATGATCTATGTAACTGTTTTAATGGGGAAATGTTTGCTGAAGCTTGATTCTGATGAAGTCTCCACTGGGAGCAGTGGCTATTGGTGACTTCCAAATTAAAGGAAATGGAGACAGCTGAATCAGGCCAATGGAAAGGTGTGTGGCCAACCAGAAAATATGCTCAAAAACCACAAATAACTGAACTTTAATTTTATATACGTTTAAAAGCAAACATTATATTATCCAATTGGATAAAATGGAAGAAAAAATATTTCAATGCATTGTCATATGACAACTTACTTAATATCTAGATGGAAATGGTTGTGAGGCATGAAAAATAAATATTTTTATACATTACTGAATGCCAGTCAAAATCAAGTATAAAAACAAGCAGCACCAATCTAAACCACTTTTCCTTGCACTGCAGTTCTAATTATAATTTATATTCAGCTTTATAAATAAGTAACATATACTGAAAGTAGCAATATCTGTGGATAGCCCCACTTGTAAAATGTTTCTTTATCCAAAAAGACCTGCTGCTGCCTGACAACAACTATCTACTTGTTTCATGGGGGAAGACATGATCAAAGTAAAAAATGAACAGCAAACAAGAATAAGCTCAAAATAAACTGCTAAAGGATTCCTGCAAGTTGTGGACCACACATGATAGATTGACATTCTGTTTAGTTTACGGGTAAAGCTTCGTGCAAAAGATGACTGCAAAGTCTCCTTAAAAGATGACTGCAAGTCTCCAAATAAATGTATTGAGCTTCTGCAAAATACTGTAATCCTGTCTCATTATAAATACTGTCATATGCATTTAATACCTAAGGCTTATACATTATCTAGTTATGTAACAGTCGTAATGAGTTTCTGAAAATACTTTGTAATCCTGTCCTTTTATTACAAATACTGTCATATGCATTTCAATACCAAAGGCTTATATTGCTATCTAGTTATGTAAATATTCTCTGCATGGCAACAACAAAAGGCTTTCTAATGCTGGTAATTCTTTTTTTAGCAGTATGCTTATTAAAGCCATTGTGACCAATCTCCGACAAGCTTACCTGATGGTCATTAAAGCATTGCTACTTTCTAAACACAGAGCAACAGGGCACTGCGATAGCATGCATTTTCTGAATAAAGAATAAACTGCCAGTATAAAAATGACAGAAACCAAAAACCAAGGACAAAATAAAAGCCATATCGCATTGTGGTCTACACCTTGGATGTGGGAATACACTGCACACTTAGCATCGCATAACTGCTCCCTTGCCTTGCTTGGAATAATCTGCAGAGTTACTAAAATGGGGAGGTAACAAGTATGTCATAATTCCAAATGTTCTGGCTGATGGTGATGGCTCTTGACACTATACCTCTCAACCTCAGAGCAAGAAATCTGGACAAAGCTATACATAGAACTAGAAGTGGACATCGGCCCAAAATATGGACATTTTTTTTAAATATTGCTCTTATAAATTGTATACAGAACAGTAGTAGATCTTATGCCATGAATTTTCTGAAGGGCGCGGAAATCTGAACCTCAATGTCTGCCATTATTTTCTAACTTCAATTAATGATTTACCACTAATTGCCAAAACCACAACTTTATGAAAAATAGACCAAAATGTATAAAATATAAATACCATCCAGCTTAAACCTGTCAAAGAAGGGACACCTTTTAATATTAATTGTTAACTTGAGCAGCTAATAAAATAAGAGCATCTACATGCATATCTGAAATAAAAAAGCAATCTATAACTCTGATCATTACAGTTATATATAATTGTAAACCCTACACATTTTCCAAAATTGCCATATTTTGAGGAGGGGATTATTAGGGGATAGCAACATTTTGAGCCAAAAATTTAGACAGTTGAGAGGTTTGATATTCTACCCCATATAAAGCAATTTGGTAATGCATTCTCTCAACCTCTTAATGCAGGAAATCTGGACAAGGTCAAATATATTGGGGGAAACATACAAACACTAATAAAATTGCTCTTGTATAAACTTAAGACAGTTGATAGAATAACGCTCATGTTTACGCATTTTCGTTATGACATCTGAAATCAATGTCTGTCATTTATGACTTCATTCCTAAATGATTTGCTGTGGAAAACCACAAATGTTGCGGAGGAACAAACCAAAAATAAGAAGCAAATATCTATTCATTCTGCAAAATCTGGACAGTTGAGGTATAGTTCAGCGGGGGCGGTCTGAGTTTGCTGCCCTTCCCCCACACAAAATCATGGCCGAATGGAGCCCCCCCCGTGGCAGCCATTCCAATGTCCCATTCCTTGGTTATTTTGTCATTCCCATTTTCCATAAAACATCTATAATGTGCATACTGCTTTACTTCTTGCAATGATTTGGATTTCATTTGAAAGTTTTATTTTGCATTTACAGCACAAACCCTAATAGATATCTGCTAAATAAAGTAATGGGTCTTCACAATGAAAATAGACTTATATTAAAATCCTCTGCCCGTAAAACTCGTTACATGCATGCATTTTGAAACAGCATTTAAAACCTACATTCAAAGAAATAATTTGTCAGTGGTGAGAAACATTAGCTTTTATTGTTTTCAAATCATAGGTCCCTTGAACACGGTAAAACATACACATGCCTTTGACACCTTTTCTGATTGTATTAAATTATATTCCTTGTACAATACAGTACAGTTGTGTTAGAGGGCATTTTTAAATTTATTGTTTTGAAACATTTTCCAGTACACACAATGAAACAAATGTATGCACCCAATGACACAAACTGCCTAACTAGAACATTTCCATCATAAAAGTCTGCTCAACCTTCTATACAGTCCATCAGTATCAGTGAATATGCACAACTTAAAGAAGATAAAAGTCATATTCCACATTAAAGAAATCTTTAACTAATGAAGAGTTTGCTGCCATTGTTTCATCTGCAACAAAGTGCCCAAGCTGCATTAAAAATGATAATGTAAGCTGTGCAATAGGGAATGGATGGCAAACTGATAACAGGTTCATAGTTACTAAGCATTCTGCAAAGGTTGCAGCATCCACCCCCTTTTTACAACACAGTACAGTATCAGCAATGCATCTACCTACTGTGAGTAGGACCACAGCCTGCATCAAAAGCAAATACACTACCTGTTGTGCTATTAATAATGCAAGCAGGTCTTGCTACAAGTAGCACTAAACTTTGTTCCCTGCAGCTCTCAGCTCCTTGTAAAATATACTGGCTACACAGCTGTATTCTGAACTTTGCAGCACAAAGAAACTGGAAAGTCGACATTTATTGGGGGTGGCACAAAAGCCCAAAAAACAAGGACACATTTTTTAAACATTGGTTTGTATAATGTTGAAAGTTGCTAGAATAAAATACAGTGTTAATTAATTACATTTCACTGCCAAGTCTTTGAACTCAGGTGACCTCAGCAAAACAGTCAGAGAAACATACCACACTATGTTAGAATCAGCTGTTTTGTAAAGAGAGGAAGACTGAAACTTAAATGGCTACCATTTAGTGAATTCAGTTCTCACCATAGCTGTCAACCTCTTAGCAAAATACCTGAACAAAGCCAATAATGGAATACAGCTCCCCCAACATATCTAGTGAATTCAGTTCTCACCATAGCTCTCTCAACCTCTTATCAAAAACATGGACAAGCTATTAATGGGGAATACAGCCTCTAAACACTGAATTCAGTTCTCACCCAACTCTCAAACCTTAGCACAAATATCACATGGATGAAGCCAATGGGGGAATACAGTCCCAAAAATAGTGGGACAAATTTCAAATATCTATGTTATAAACTTAGAAAATTGCTAGAATAAAAGGTTTTGTGTTATCATGCACTTTCTCTGAAGAATATGAAGTCTGAAATTCAAAATGCCTGTTATTTTCAAAACATTTGTTAACCAGGAAACCACTCTGACTTGGTACAAAAGCCAATTTTCAGCAGAGCAGGAGAAACACTCCAGACACATCTCTGTAAGATGGAGGACATGCAGACTCCACACAATAGAAGGCACCCCAGCCAAGAATCAAACCAGATAACCTGTAGCTGTCAGGCAATGCTGTACCAGTGCACCACTGCACCAGACTTTGCAAGGAAAATGAAGATAGAAACCACAGATTTTATAAGGAACAGAGCAAATATGAGGGGTAAAATCTGTACTGTTTTAATAAATGGTAGGTAGGGAATCAGGTTCTTGCCACCTGCACTAAGGTACAGGGTTCAAGCCTGAGTATTCTGCACTCTGGTACCACCATGTGTTCTCTCTAACCACCGGTATATAGCAGCTGACACACACACACACACACACACACACACACACACACACACACACAATTCCTCCGCAGCTAAATCCTCTGGTACCTGCAAGGTTCTCAGCAGCAGCAGCCACATCCTCTGGTACCCGCGTGCGGTAAAGTTTGTTCCCCGGCAACAGCTAAATAATCCTCCGGACCTTGCATGGCTGGTTTCTAAGCAGCAGCTAACAATCCTCCGTACCCGCAAGGCTATGGGCTAATGGTTGTCTCTTTTGGCAGCAGCAGCTAAATACCTGCAAGGTTAACAGCTGGTTTCTCCTCAGTATCAGCTGGTTTCCATTCTCCCAAGTACATGAGTAGGTTGAAGGCTCCAGCCCGCGGTGACAGTCTGAAAATATCCATTCCAGCGTTGTCACCGCACAGAATTCTGGGCTCTAGGCAGAGATGCTTTTTTTCTTCATCCTGGACTGCCTAACACAGCAGTCTGAGTTCTGGAGCTCAGGAACCTAAGCACGCATGCGTGGAGTTCCGGATCCTCGTAATTTTTATCTTCTTTCTTCCTTCCTTTTCTACAGGTGGGGCTGCAGTCCCCAGTCCTATACCACAAGCTGCCCCTAGAAGATGAAAGCACTTAATCCAGTAGTTTTTTGTGTTATTTTGTGCTGTTAACTAATATATTGGCTTTTGTATTCATGGATTACCTGGTTCTCTTGGTCTTATATTATGAGTTTGAATCTATTTTCCTGCAGTGGGGAGCTACAGGAGGGACAGCCTTTATTAAAGCAGTATTGAAGGAAGTTTATTATATACCAGATCAATCACTATTCAATTTCATAGATAAAATTATGCACCAATGTACAAAGCCTATGACGTGAAGCAAATCATTATAGGGTATGTGAAAAATATACAGATCAATATCTAGAATGCCCTTGATCAAGTTATGGACTGATGTTTCAAAGAAGCACATGACTGATCATCACAATAAGTTGGTGCAACACCCACAGATCTTAAAATGCCCTTGTTACAAAAGTTAATTTATATCTAATTGCACATGCTAGCTATTTTGGCCAACAGACCAACTGATTCATTTAAGTTGTTTACAGAGGAGACACCCTGACTCTGATCACAACACTCCATGCATAATGAAATTTAAATTACTATTTGTATGCAACATATGCAGTAAAACAGAAAACTTTATAATAATTCGCATTGCTCATATATGCATATCAGCAGCTATGGTCCTGTTCTCATCTAGTTTGCCTTAATTTCCACTAACCTGGTGGACTCTTTGAGAAGATCACCAAATAAATGGATATAAGCAAAATAGTTCACACTGCCTACCTTGACCTGGCTGGTTGTATTTATTATTACCTTACTCCTCGGCATTGTTAAACCAGAGTGTTAGGTACAAACCTGTATGTCAACCGTGGATAGCCAAATGGGTCTGCTAGACAGGACCCAGGAAGTTGAAATGGGGAGTCCACCCTCACAAAGAGAGACCAGTCACAAGTAAAGCTTCAGGATCAGTCCTTGACCACTCCCTTTTTGGGATTTATCAGAAGTCAAGGCCAATGTCAGGTGGTCTCTGGCTGATTAAATTCAGATGATTGCAAATCAGGAGCTGTCATTGAATATCACTCTGGACACAAATGTTCTCTTAGGAGGGGCTGACACAGACACACAACTGGTGTCAGAGCCATGGACTAAAACTAAAATGCCAAGAATGCATAATGGTCATCCATCCTACTGGACCATCTGTGTAGTCAGGGACTTAGGACACACATATAATAATCTAGCCTTTGACCATCATGTCTAAGCAGGAAAGGAGGGAAATCATTTTATGTTGCACAACTTATAAACAAAGTTATGGCATCTAAGTCCAAGGAAGCCATTGTTCCAATTGTATTCAGCATCTATCAGACCTATCATTGAGTACAATGTCCCTTTGGTATAAACAACTGGCATATCCAACAATTGAATATCCACTGAGGTTCCTCATGAAAACAATAATAGAGGACATAAGTAAAATGTCTTATGCAGACCATCTCAAGGCCCTATCCTGTATTCTCCTGTCTCACAGGCTTTGAGGGAGAGATCTATGTCTGGCATACAGGGCATTGTCAGACCTCACCTGATGGACCCCTTGCATATCCACAAACAAACAGCACCAGAATTACCTGTTCTAAAGATCTTCAACCTTACTTGTGATATAAATAGACCTGCTGGCAAGATAGTAGCGTATCCCAGAGACTACAGCATCTATGGAACAGGCTCCCATCCATGTGAAGCAAAGTTCCTCCCTAACCCAATTCAAGTGCAACTTGGACACTGGATGGAAACCAGAAATTCATCCCTGGTTTGGCACCTATGTTCCTAATGTACACAGGTAACCTTAAATGGTTACCTCCTAGGCCCATGTTTACACTATCAAGGGTATCAGAACTTGTCAGAGATTTTGGATGCATGGTTGGGCTTAAAGTCATCTTTGTGGTCATTAGCCCAGTAAACACCTTATGAACTTATCAATCACATAATATCATATGCATAGCACATTGTGGCCATTGAGGATATATTAGACATGCAAGTATGTTGTAGGAATATACCGTAATTTCTATCCCTTTTCCACATATGTTCACTATTTAACACTTCAGCTCCATACAAGTAATATCAATCAATCCCATGCTGAATGGATTATTTATTTACTTACTTACTTGAAATGTAATTTTGAAACTGGGTGTTTGTTATGATCCAACAATGTTTTTCAGCCATTACCACAGCTGAACAGCCAAAAACAATCTGCTGAGTTACAAATGAACATATATTTTGTTGAATTACATATAAAATAGAAGTTGGAAATGAATTATATACAAGAACAAGCAGAGCACAGTGAGGGACACAAAGGCAAAATAGGCAATGTGAGGCATGTAAACAAGCAAACCAATCCACAGTCCTGTAACAAAGAAATCTAATATAACAGTAAGTTTATAGAGTAATGGATAATGAGATGCAATAACTGAAAATCAAATATCGTCATCATACAATCACTGTAAAGTCTTTGTTAAGCTTTTATGACACTGTTTATAAACTCGTTATTTATTATTATGGAAGCATATGCAGCAATAGATGTCTTTGGATATTTCATTAGTTTTCCTTAAGAATGGGAATACAAATTGCAGTTTTTGACATTGCTTATTTAGACTGTTCAAGTGCATAGGCCAGGTTTTGAGAAATCATTTTTCCTATGACACAAAAAGCACTGTAACTTGTAATAATTTTGTATTTTGTGAGAAACATGCAAGGGAAGAGAAGCTTTCAGTTTTGCAGCAAGCATGCTGATAGTTTCATTCTTAATGGTTACAATTCAAGTGTGGCTCAAACCAAAATGGAAGTTACACCTCTATGAAATTATACTTCCTTCTGCCCTGACTTAAGGAGAGTTCTCTCAATAGCCACACAAGCCTGTGCATGTGCTTGCTTGGTACTTATTTTACAGTTGCACAGAGTTTGCCACTCACCCACTGTTCTGTCAAATGCTCTTCATCTGAGCAATCTGAGGCATCTTGTTTGCATATAGTGCACTGTGCACCACCATGTAGTCAGGGCACCATTGGTGATTATAGATGTACAAAAAGCTAAAGCGATTTATTTTCCCTAGTAGCTGCCTGCAGTTTGACTGAGAATCTTGAATTATGTATAGCTGCTCAGAGAGCACCTCAGCTGCGCTTTCTATAGCACTGGCCACTTGAACCAAATTTCTAATTCTCTATAGTCTTGAACCCATTGAGAGCTCCAATAGTATAGATCCAGTATTAAGCTCCCACCAGTTATATCCTTCCATTGCTCTCCCACTGAAAAAACAGATTTATACTTCAGTACTATTGTTGGTCAAATTCTCCATTTCTCCTGCCAGTCTGATTGACATGGGTATCCTGAGGCAGTATATAGCAATTGCCCCATTTACACTCAATAACCTACTTACTCCTAAATCATTCAAGTTCAATTTTAGAGATGCTTTTCCATTAAGAATGTGGAATCCCTGCTCTTAGTTCACAGAACAGGGACACTGAACAGGTTGTCAGCCTACATACTAGACCTGCACAAATCATGCATTCTGCACATAAACCTCATCATACGTGGAGGTACTTCCCAGAAATTCATCTAAACACCAGAGATCTCAGAAACACAAACATGTTACACCTAATACAGTACCCCATGGCATCTAATACATATAAGTAAACCACAAGCACCAGTGTCTCATCTATCAAGCCCCTAAGGCAAAGCACACTTAAAACAAACTTTTTAGTCATAGATTCTTACAGTAGAGACACACAGATGTCTCACTCATCAGGCTGGACAAGGAGAAGGTTACAGTCAGTTGTCTGTCGAGTGCCAGAATCCATCAGATCACACACGCCTCAGGTCTCTCAATAATAAGCAATTCATATTATGATTCTGTCATAGTACTCCTGTCATGGTTCATGTTGGTGCAACGCACTTTGAGACATACCTCACTGGACTATATAAAGAGAAACATGACTGAGCTCTCTAAATATGTATCTCAGGCAGGTATGTCCTCAGTTGCAGCATACTAACCTCACCTAAGATGATACCACAATAAACAAAAAATGATCACCTTTCAAAAATTGTTCTATCTTCTGGTGTCATTCATAGATGTTTATCAGGCTAATTCCACCACAAGGGCTTCTTGCCTAGCTAAGGCATTCATCAAAGGGGATCCTGTACCTGCTCTGCCTGAATGACATGGGAGATAGACCACGCTGTTTTGCAGGAGATGGTCTTCATCTGTCACCAGGACTTTGGCTACTAAGGCACTTGCCACCCCCATTGTGCCTTTTTATCAATGTCACAACAACAAAAATACTTGACAAAATATCTTCAAAAAACAATCTCAAGGTTATGCTAAACACTGGAGTTCAAACTCGAAACTGCACTCACTGGAAGCAGCCCTCACTTTAGAAGATGCTGACATTCGTAGTCACAGAGACTTGGTTTAAGGCCATGGAAAGCACCCACATAATGGGTGTAGTAGAAGGTTTTCCACAATGCCTGAAATTCACAACTGAAAGTGTGAGAACTAGCAAGACCTGGAGTATCAATATTCAGCAAAAGATAAAATAATTCCTCTAGACTAGTTAAACAGAATGATCCCTTGAACTACTCCAGGTCCACTAACTAGAGAGGTATGACACCAGCCATCGGACCCCCTCCATGAACCAGGTTTACTATACTCCTTATCTGATCTACTTGAATTGCTCAAGATACAACTGAACAATCGCATCATGGTCATTGGTGACTTTTAACTACCTGTCCATAATACGCTTGCAAATTGTGGCTACGTACTTCAAATGCACTTCTCTCCTCAAATATTTGACTTCATTAACTCCAGTGTTTGATCAGTTGTTTGACACCCCACAAGGCCCAAACATTCTGAATCTGGTGCTAACTAATATGGCAGATCATTGCACCACTCATGTGTGGCCTCCCTGGTGAGGTCTGATCATAAATCAGTTCCTATAGATGTAAAAATAACATCTGACCCCCCACCCCCAGATTAATAACAGCAACTATACTACAAAATTTTGAAAGTCAATTACAACCTTTTATGTGAGGACATAAATGATTCATTGCCCCCTGCCTCACTGATGGCAAGGATACCTAAATGGGGATATTAATAAATGCCTTGTATAAACATCTATACAACTGCATTGACTCAGCAGCATTCATATACAAAGCACAAATAGGGTTATATAATAGGAGAAAGAAATTACTGTCTGAGAGCAGGAAGGCACAGACTTGAACTGAAGCACTCCTTCCTCAGCTTAAACAAGCAAGTAAGACACCTAGTAGCATTCTAAAGCTAACTATGACCAAAATCATTTCTTAGTTAGATAACTGTTGCTCGGCCCTTCTTCTAACATTAATAACAGTGGCAGCAGAAGGTTTCTTGCCAGATGCTTTTAATACATAGAACACATCAGGATGGATAGCATCATGAAGTATGAACAAACTAACAGACAGACCTTACATACATACATGCTTACATCTCAACATAACTACAAATGGCAGTCTAGCTTGCACGCGTTCAGTACTTTATACACTTGTGCAATCCCTGATAGCTTCTCTTAAAGATATATATACACATGTATTGATCTACAGCCTCCCTCTTAAAAAGATTGTTCGTTATATTAAAACAATATTAGGTTAGACACATGCATTACTATACATTAGAACAAATCACAATGTTCATGTCCAGGTTGCTTCATATCTGCTACAGGGTTTAGACATGCAACCATATTCATAACATACAGAAACAGTTGGGACCAAATTTGGCAATAGGGACAGTCTTCATGTACACAACCTGATCACTTAACTTCTGGATTCATCATAGGAATGGGAATGTGTCCTCTGGAACTTCCTCAGAACTGGAACAATCGGAAACACTCTGAGACAGAGTCTTTCCTCACAGGCTATATGCTATGATATAGGTTCGGACACCAGTCTCAAATATTTCTGATTCCACCCAAAGACTGCTCTCCTTCGGATTCCACAATGTACAATCTCAGTTTTGGACCGATATTCTTGCGACAACAATCCGACTACAACCTTTTAAACATTTGTTTCTTAATACTTCACCTTCTCGTAATGGATTGCGAGGTTTGCTGGTCTCATAGGACTTCTTCAGCGTTAAAACGCGCTTTCTTCAACAGATTGGCTTTCTACTGATTTGACTGTTTCTTTTTTAACACATGAAATTCAGCAATTGACTACTGATAGGTAAAGTGGATTTGGTTTAATCCTGACAGAAGTCTCTGAGCAGATGAACCAAGATGATATCACATGGAACATTTATGAGATTCAACAGATTCAGGAAGAAACTTATCACTATTATCTCATTTTTGGACCTCTCTAGTAGAAGTACTTTGAACTTTGAACTGCCATCGTCCTGCCAAACCGATATTTGATCATCATGGTACTCAGGACTACTTGTGACATGAGTAAAGTCCCATTCTTCAAGCAAATGTTTTAAACTGTTGGTTTGTAAACTCTGTGCCATTGTCAGAAATAACTTTGTGTGTGGACTACCATGCTTGCAAAATGATGCTTCATCTTAGTAATGACAGTACTGGATGCTAGGTTAGAAGTAGGTCAATCTCAAACCAATTGGAGAGTAAGAGTCTTACTAACTTTTAAATAATGTTGACCATTCCACTTTTAAGATATTGATGGCTACTGTCGTACCATTCAAGGTAGTTCAGAATCTGCTTTAGCTGAAGTGGTTCCTTCCCTTCTGTTGATGTAAAAGCACATGTACTATCACTGACAAATGAACAAGATAAAAGTAACTTTTCTCAATGACTTGTGACATAGAAGGCCCAAAATACTAGTCCTCTCTCACCATTCTTTTGAGTAGAGATTTGACTCCTGAGTGACCATTATAATGCAAGAAGATAGGTAATGTGTACTCTGGTTGCAAGGACTTTGGAACAACTGCTTTCAGACATTTCCCCATAATGATACCTTTGTCAGACAAAACTTCATCCCATTTTAACATTTGTGTTTTGAAAATGTATACTCCCTGATTTTGTATTTTTATTTTAAATTGTATATTTATGCTTTTGTATACTAGTATATTTCCATACTTTACTTTTGTTATATTCTGTTAACTTCATTTGGAGGTTTTCTTCCTGAGGCCTCCACTAAACATGGGCTCTGCTTCACCCAGTGGACTTCCCCGGTCATCAAACTGAAATAAACAAATAATAATAAATAAATAAATGATCTGTATGGGAAATAAGGTTGCACTTCTTGAGGGTAGACAATATTAAGCTTTGACAGCCATCCTTGTTTGATAACGTGGTTGAGCTCCTTTGTAAAACTGGATCTGTAAAACTTGTGTAATCTTTCACTATCATCAAGATGTGTGGAAAGAAAATCACCTCGCCCATGACTTCAAAAATCACAAGGTTCTCATTATCATGCTGTTCATATTTGTGTTTTCTGGGTGATCTAGATAATACGTATCTGCAAGGGACAAATAAGTTTGCTCTTTCTTGTAGATAAGATTAAAACTGTACTTTTGCAATCTCAGCATCATATGTTTCCAGTTGAAGTGGTACCTGAATGCATAGGCTTTCTTAAGATAAGTAGTGACTAGAGGTTGGTAGTCTGTTTCAATCTGGATATATCTACCATAAACACAATCACAGAACTTTGAACATGTAAACACAATTGCCAAAGCTCTTTCTCGATCTGGGCATACTGCATTTCAGTTTGGGTAAAGAGATTCCTCGATGCATAGGCAACAGGTTGATCTTATTGTGGGGAATGACTGCATCAAGACCAAATTTCAAAGCAACACAGGAGAAGTGTAACTGGTTTGTGAACATCACTATTAACCGAGAGTTTAATTGGACTTGCAATTTTCTGTTCTTAGGGACATCAAATGCTCTTTTGTGTTGCTCTAAATCCAAGACCAAGATACATCTTTACATGTCAGTCTCTCTGAGTGGTGCTGAAAGTTGGCTCAAGTCTGGAATGAACTTGTCTACATTGTTGACCATCAGGCAGAAACAAACGAGCCAGCATACAGTGACCTGAAACACTTTAATGGTAAAAACATAAAAACTACAAAGACACAGACCGGTTCGGCCAGATCAAATCATATAGCTTGCGTCATCAGTGTAAAAAAAAAGAACATCAATTGTTGAACCTTAAATAAGCCTTACATCTACAATCCTCATTGGTTGTGTCAAAATATTCATTCAGACCAGGTGGAAATAATCCACCCAGTTTCACAATCCATTTTTTCTTTGGTATTTAAAATAGAATGCCACCCTGTCTTGTTAGATCTGTTACCTTGTATAATGTCAATAATCATAAAAGTAAACTTGCTCAGATTTATGAACCAAATGATGTTTGTAGAGTGTGTTATTAGCCCTTTTGTTTTTGATATTGCTGATGTGCTCAGAAATTCTAATTCTAAATGGTCTGGAGGTTTGATCAACATAAAATTAACCACAGTGACATGTGGCCCAGATACACCACCCAGTCACTTTACTACAGTTAGCAAAAAAATTGAGATCATAAACCAATGAGCAATTTCTGCTAGAAAACTGCTTTAGATTTGTTCACCTTATCACAGTTGGTACAATGATGGCACATGGGAAACAACCTATCAGTGTGGGTCACCTGTCAGTGTGGTCTGCAAAAATTGTGGATATCCATCCATATAGTACCATGTTCTGTAGTGGTTAAAAAAAAGAACCAAGGTTTTTCCTTTCCGAAATGAAAATAGACATCTATCAAGGTATTATGTTTGCTACTTGATGGTCACATTGCAATAAATGTTCCACTGCCTATATTAACACTCTGTATTAATTGATCAGAATTCCTAGCATAGGTAGTAGTAGAAACCCATAAGGGTGCAGAATTTATTTTGGCATGTTTCTTATAGTCCAATAAGTTTTGCCTAATCTAAGGAATTAACCAGATTACTGGCACTTGTAACATAACCCAGCACTGCCATATAACCCTGGATCTAAATCTGTCGAGTAAGATCCTTCCGCTGTGATTGGAAAATGAAGAATCACTTTTGTGAGAACAGATACGTTTAATCTGAATAAATTGTGATTTTGGGATATTGCATACAACATGTGGTGGATGGAAACTCGAGGTATGAAGGATGGTGTTGTACTCAGGATGCTTCCTAAATACTTCACTACCTAATGTATGATCAGGTAATCTAGTGATGGAAACATCTAAAAAAGTAATAATGCTCCTATCATAATGAACAGTAAATTGTAGGCCCCAGATGTTATTGTTGAGATAAGATATAAACTCATGTAAGCCATGTATATCACCTTTCCATACCATCCAACAATGCGTCCAAGTAACGTCTCCAGATGTCAATATATTCCAAAAAAATTGTTTTGGCAATCATAAATAATTTGTTGTTCTACAAAAAGCCATAAATAAGTCCGCATAAATGGGGGCAAATGAAGCTCCCATAGCGGTGCCCTTCATTTGCCAATAACATTATTTTGATAAAAGAAGACGTTACTTGTAAGAACAAATTTGGCTAATTCAACCAAAAAAGAATTGAAAGTCTGTTGGTATAAACCCGCCTTATCCAACCAATAGGACAGAGCTTCCAAACCAGCCTGATGTGGAATGTTGGTATATAAAGAAATAACATCAAGAGTACACATCAACCAATCTTGCTCCAACTGACTATCTGAAATTATATGTAAAAAATTGGTGGTGTCTTGTAGTCTTGACCGTATCAAACTAAGTAAAGGCTTAAGATGTTTGGTGAGAAATAATGACAAAGGTTCCGTGATATACCCTCTACCTGAAACAATAGGTCTGCCAGGGGGATTAATGGGGTCCTTATGAACTTTGGGTAGAAAATAGATATATTGGGTTGCTGGATCCTGAACCATAAGCTGTTGTACAGTATCATTGGTAATGATAAATTCATCCCTAGCCCAAAGTAAGAAGTCCTCCAATTTGTTTTGGAACCTGAAAGTTGGATTGATAGCCATAGGAGAGTAGTATCTCTGATCGACAGTTGCCTATTGGCTTCTTTGTCATAATCACACCAGTTTAAAATAACAACAGCCCCACCTTTGCCAGCAGAAATAATAACAATATTTTTATTATTCTGTAGTTCCAAAATAGCTTCCCTTTCAGCCAAGGAAATATTGTTGGATTTGAACCGTACATCAGATCTGGAAAAATGAAGATCTTTGAGAATCTTGTTTGAAACTGATATACCAATGGATGCATGGGTGGATTAAATGAAGATTTATGATATATAAATCTATCACCACTATAGTTACCAGTATCACCAAAAAACAATTTGAGATTGAGAGTTCTACAAAATGATACCACATCCTGAGCCAATATATCCTCAGAAATCATGAAGCCAGGTACAAAAGAAAGTCCTTTATTCAAAACCAACAATTGAATGGGTGATAAAACAAAATCCGACAGGTTTAAAACATTGTTGTTGACATTGGCATTTATTTCTGCATGACCATTTTCAACAGACCTTGTATATTGGTTATGCTTCCTGTGTTTCCTTCCCCCCCGGTGGTATCAGGGCCTAAAGGGATTGGGCCCGGTATCCTTTTGGGGACGGTGATCCTGATACTGACTGTAGTTCATTATCAGTGCATGATGAAATATCCTCAGTTGAAGAGCCAGATGCTAGGCTCGATTTTTTGAGGATAGAGTGAGGTCTTTTTCGTTTGGGAGTCCTAGTAGAGTTAGGTGTAAATTTAACCTGTTTAGTATAACTTACCAAAGGGATTGGCATTCTTATAGTCACCCTGATCCCTCTGAAATTTTTTGAGTTTCCTGGTGCGTAGTTGATTCTCTAAAATATTAAGGTCTGTCGCTACTTTATTGAGTTGTTTATTGAAAAAGGTTTCACCCTCATAGGGTTTCATATCACCAACCAGCTTATTGACTGTATCTATTTCCAAATCAATAACTCTATCATAAAACTTGGATAAAGCATCCACAAAGGACATAGTTGCTTGTTGTTGTATTGAAGACCATTGTTCAGTGAGTTCCTGGTCAGCAGCCCCACATGGGGTTGAATACGTATTCTCAAGCCTCTAGGGGTAATCCCCTTAGCCATATAGGCCTTAAACAGCTTAGAGTGCCAAATGTTTGATCTAAGTGATCTAAGATGTGTATGTAATTGTTCAAATGCTAGTGCACAAATGGATTCTGAATCTGATTGATCCATAGTAATGGAATTTTCCTGTGGAAGGGAACCCAAGCCAAAAGCTCTAAGGTCCTCCGATCTGCAGATAATCCTGTCACCAAACTAGAAAGATCCATGGTCCCACAATAGCCGCTGACAATAATAGTACAAAACTACGTCAGCTGTTTAATAAAAGTATTGAAGGGACAATAACAGCCCAAAAGAAAAAAGGCCTATAAAGATTATTAACTAAATTACGGCTGTGCCCCTAATATACATAAAATGATTTGTGCATTAGCAAATGTAAATTTAAATACTAATATGGCTAAGGCCAATGTGGCAGATCATAGTGCTGAAACAGGAAAATGACTGAACAATAGGTCGGAGATTTACAACAACTGTTGTTACTCAAAATAGGCTGAGGAAAAAGGAATACAGTCAACAAAACAGTATGGTAAAATGTGAAATGTGAAGACCAATCTCCTATGGTCAGTATAAACCACGCTGTCTGATCTATAAATCCTGCACCAAGAAAAGTTCAAAAATATAGAGGGTTATATAAAAAACCCAAATAGAATGTGCATTGGAGAGCCAAATGACTATGAGAGAAGCTTAAACCCTATCTAAAGCTGTATGAACTAAAACATACACTTATTAACCCATAAGGTGTATTTAAACTGTAAAAAATGGACCACCAATTCCTAAAAACAGTTAAGAATCTACAATCCTTAACTGGGTTAATTGGTATTAGTGACAATGATTAATAAATAATACATCCTAGCAAAAAAATTAAATACAAATAAATGAGATGAAATATGAAATGTCAAACAAGTAGCAACAGTTCAAATAATCCTGAACGTATGAAGCATTTCAACTGCAAACAAATTAACATGAAATAATCATGAAATAGTTCCACAATATTATGATATAAAAAAACGATTCCCAGAAGCTGATATAACCACTTCGTCCTTGAAGCATAAATGTGAATGGATGAAAACAGTATCAGTGTTCACTGACTCGTGTAGATAACATTGGTCCCTTCTTATAAGCCACTGGTCCAAAAAATAAGGTTTACAGTCCCATCACATAAATCGCTTGGTCCCAAGAAAAATGAAATTTGTAACATTACAACAGAGAGTGTTTAAACCACCTTGGCAGATCCCAACAAGACAGATTGTCCGATCATAATACTGTTAACCAAATGTGCCAAACCAAGGCAATATTGAAAAAGACTGTATACATATATTTATAAACGTTTCCAAATTATAAGCCGCTTTAGCCACAATAATCTTAATATAGATTATTAATTAAATATGTCCATTATATGCAATGGTGAAAAACCTGTCTAAGTCCTGATATGATCACTACTTCTTGGCGATGAGAAAAAGTTGAAATAAAGTAAACAGTACCTGTGTTCACAGACTTATATTGTGAACAAAATCAACAACATAAATGTAGCAAAACTTGTTGAATAAACCTTCCAGAGCATCAACAACCATGGCTGTTAAAAAAGCTGGAAACTGGAAGCAGGAAATGATCAGCATATCAGCCGAAGATGCTAGCAACTCCTGCCTGCTAGACAAAAGTCCACGTAGATGAAAAGAGCCACTGAAGATTGTGGTATAATGCCAGCAGTTGGTTTATCAACTGGTTCAATTAATAAACCAAAAAGAAAGACACCAAAATGATAATCCTGGATAAATGATGTCAATTTAGACAAAACCAATGTGATAGTAAAAGTAAATGTCCAAACAAACCAAAATAAAGATGGGTTGAAGACCCAGAATAACTGGCAGTCAGTAACGGATCACAGGCCCCAGCAGGAAGAAAGAGGAAGCGTAACATCAAAAAAGGAACTCCTGCACGGTGAGCAGATGCACGGCTCAAAACAGAAACAAATCAGGCAGAAACAAAACAAGCCAGCATATAGTGACCTGAAGCACTTTAATGGTAAAAAACCATAAAAAACAACAAAAGACACAGACCGGTTTCGGCCAGATCAAATCATAGCCTTCATCAGTGTAAAAAAAAAAGAACATCAATTGTTGAACCTTAAATAAGCCCATCTACAATCTCATTGGTTGTGTCAAAAATATTCATTCAGACCAGGTGGAAATAATCCACCCAGTTTCACAATCCATTTTTTCTCTTTGGTATTTAAAATAGAATGCCACCCTGTCTTGTTAGATCTGTTACCTTGTATAATGTCAATAGTCATAAAAGTAAACTTGTCAGATTTATGAACCAAATGATGTTTGTAGAGTGCGTTATTAGCCCTTTTGTTTTTGATATTGCTGATGTGCTCAGAAATTCTAATTCTAAATGGTCTGGAGGTTTGACCAACATAAAATGAACCACACTGACATGTGCCCAGATACACCACCCAGTCACTACTACAGTTAGCAAAAAAATTGAGATCATAAACCAATGAGCAATTTCTGCTAGAAAACTGCTTAGATTTGTTCACCTTATCACAGTTAATTTTTAGTGGCCACATGGGAAACAACCTATCAGTGGGTCACCTGTCAGTGTGGTCTGCAAAAAGTGTGGATATCCATCCATAGTACCATGTTTGTAGTGGTTAAAAGAACCAAGGTTTTTCCCTTTCCGGAAATGAAAATAGACAACTATCAGGTATTATGTTTGCTACTTCATGGTCACATTGCAAAATGTTCCACTGCCTATGTACACTCTGTATTAATTGATCAGAATTCCTAGCATAGGTAGTAGTAAACCTAAGGGTGCAGAATTTATTTTGGCATGTTGTATAGTCCAATAAGTTTTGTATCTAAGGAATTAATGAATTAATGACACTTGTAACATAACCCATGCCATAACCCTGGATCTAAATCTGTCAGTAAGATCCTTCCGCTGTGATTCAAATGAAGAATCATGAGAACAGATCGTTTAATCCGAATAAATTGATTTTGGGATATTGCGTACAACATGTGGTGGATGGAAACTCGAGGCATGAAGGATGGTGTTGTACTCAGGATGCTTCCTAAATACTTCTGTACCTAATGTATGATCAGGTAATCTAGTGATGGAAGCATCTAAAAAAGTAATAATGTTCCATTCATATGTACAGTAAATTGTAGGCCCCAGATGTTATTGTTGAGATAAGATATAAACTCATGTAAGCCATGTATATCACCTTTCCATACCATCCAACAATCGTCCAAGTAACGTCTCCAGATGTCAATATATTCCAAAAAAGAATTGTTTTGGCAATCATAAATAATTTGTTGTTCTACAAAAGCCATAAATAAGTCCACATAAATGGGGGCAAACAAAGCTCCCATAGCGGTGCCCTTCATTTGCCAATAACAATTATTCTGATAAAAGAAGACGTTACTTGTAAGAACAAATTTGGCTAATTCAACCAAAAAAGAATTGAAAGTCTGTTGGTATAAACCCGCCTTATCCAACCAATAGGACAGAGCTTCTAAACCAGCCTGATGTGGAATGTTGGTATATAAAGAATCTAACATCAAGGTACACATCAACCAATCTTGCTCCAACTGACTATCTGAAATTATCTGTAAAAAATTGGTGGTGTTATTTAGTCTTGACCGTATCAAACCAAGTAAAGGCTTAAGATGTTTGGTGAGAAATAATGACAACGGTTCCATGATATACCCTCTAGCTGAAACAATAGGTCTACCAGGGGGATTAATGGGGTCCTTATGAACTTTGGGTAGAAAATAGATATATTGGGTTGCTGGATCCTGAACCATAAGCTGTTGTACAGTATCATTGGTAAGGCTAAATTCATCCCTAGCCCAAAGTAAGAAGTCCTCAATTTGTTTTTGGAACCTGAAAGTTGGATTGATAGCCATAGGAGAGTAGTAGATCAGGGTGACTATAAGATGCCAATCCCGTTGCAAGTTATACTAAATAGGTTACTAACTCTACTAGGACTCCCAAAGAAAAATACCTTGATCTATCCTTAAAAATCGAGCCTAGCATCTGGCTCTTCAACTGAGGATATTTCATCATGCACTGATAATGAACTACAGTCAGTATCAGGATCACCATCCCAAAAGGATACCGGGTCCAATCCCTTTAGGCCCAGATACCACGGGATAGGAAACACAGGAAGCATAACCAATATACAAGGTCTGTTGAAAATGGTCATGCAGAAATAAATGCCAATGTCAACAACAATGTTTTAAACGTGTCGGATTTTGTTTTTATCACCCATTCAATTGTTGGTTTTGAATAAAGGACTTTCTTTTGTACCTGGCTTCATGATTTCTGAGGATATATTGGCTCAGGATGTTGTATCATTTTGTAGAAATCTCAATCTCAAATTGTTTTTGGATATGGCAACTATAGTGGTGATAGATTTATATATCATAAATCTTCATTTAATCCACCATGCATCCATTGGTACATCAGTTTCAAAACAGGATTCTCAAAGATCTTCATTTTCCAGATCTGATATACGGTTCATCCAACAGTATTTCCTTGGCTGAAAGGGAAGCTATTTTGGAACTACAGAATAATAAAAAATATTGTTATTATTTCTGCTGACAAAGGTGGGCTGTTGTTATTTTAACCTGTGTGATTATGACAAAAGCCAATAGGCAACTGTCGGATCAGAGATACTACTCTCCTATGGCTATCAATCCAACTTTCAGGTTCCAAAAAAAAAAAACAAATTGAGGACTTCTTACTTTGGGCTGGGATGAATTTATCATTACCAATGATACTGTACAACAGCTTATGGTTCAGGATCTAGCAACCCAATATATCTATTTTCTACCCAAAGTTCATAAGGACCTATTAATCCCCCTGGTAGACCTATTGTTTCATAGGTGTGGTGAGGGTATATCATGGAACCTTTGTCATTATTTCTCACCAAACATCTTAAGCCTTTACTTAGTTTGATCTGGTCAAGACTACATGACACCACCAATTTTTTACAGATAATTTCAGATAGTCAGTTGGAGCAAGACTATTGTGGTTGATGTGTACTCTTGATGTTAGTTCTTTATATACCAACATTCACATCAGGCTGGTTTGGAAGCTCTGTCCTATTGGTTGGATAAAGTGGTTTATACCAACAGACTTTCAATTCTTTTGCACACAGTTGAATTAGCCAAATTTGTTCTTACAAGTAACGTCTTCTTCTATCAGAATAATTGTTATTGGCAAATGAAGGCACCGCTATGGGAGCTTCGTTTGCCCCATTTATGTGGACTTATTTATGGCTTTTGTAGAACAACAAATTATTTATGATTGCCAAAACAATTCTTTTTTGGAATATATTGACATCTGGAGGCGTTACTTGGACGATTGTTGGATGGTATGGAAAGGTGATATACATGGCTTGTGAGTTTATATCTTATCTCAACAATAACATCTGGGGCTAAAATTTACTGTTCATTATGATAGGAATATTATTACTTTTTTAGATGCTTCCATCCCTAGATTACCTGATCATACATTAGGTACAGTATTTAGAAGCGAGTATAATACCATCCTTCATGCCTCGAGTTTCCATCCACCACATGTTGTGCAATATCTCAAAATCACAAATTATTCAGATTAAACATATCTGTTCTCATGAGTCTTCATTTCCAATCACAGTGAAAGATCTTGCTGACAGATTTAGATCCAGGGTTATGGCATGTTATGTTACAAGTGCCAGTAATCTGGTAAATTCCTTAGATAGGCAAAACTTATTGGACTTAAGGAACATGCCAAAAATAAATTGCACCTTAAGTTTTTACTACCTATGCTAGGAATTCTGATCAATTAATACGAGTGTACATAGGCAGTGGAACATTTTAATGTGACCATCAAGTAGCAAACATAATACCTGATAGATGTCTATTTTCATTTCGAAAGGAAACAGTTCTTTTTTTAACCACTACAAACATGGTACTATGGATGGAACGCAATTTTTGACCACACCACAGGTGACCCACTGATAGGTTGTTTCCCATGTGGCCACTGTACCAACTGTGATAAGGTGAACAAATCTAAACAGTTTTCTAGCAGTGCTCATTGGTTTATGATCTCAATTTTTTTGCTGTAGTAGTGACTGGGTGGTGTATCTGGCCACATGTCAGTGTGGTTCATTTTATGGTCAAACCATTTGGTTCATAAATCTGACAAGTTTACTTTTATGATTAGTTGACATTATACAAGGTAACAGATCTAACAAGACAGGGTGGCATTCACCAAAGAGAAAAAATGATTGTGAAACTGGTGGATTATTCTGGTCTGAATGAATATGTTTGACAAAACCAATGAGATTGTAGATGGGCTTATTTAAGGTTCAACAATTGATGTTCTTTTTTTTTTTTTTTACACTGATGAGCTATGATTTGATCTGGCTTAAACCGGTCTGTCTTTTGTTGTTCTTTATGGTTTTTACCATTAAAGTGTTTCAGGTCACTGTATGCTGGCTAGTTTGTTTCTGCTCAATTTGTTTGTTTTGAGCCGTGCATCTGCTCACCGTGCAGGAGTTCCTTTTTTGATGTTACGCTTCCTCCTTCTTCCTGCTGGGGGCCTGTGATCCTGTTACTGACTGCCAGTTATTCTGCGGTCTTAAACCCATCTATATTTTGGTTCATTTGGACATATACTTTACTATCACATTGGTTTTGTCTAAATTGACATCATTTATCCAGGATTATCATTTTGGTGTCTTTAACAACCTTTTGGTTTATTAATTGAACCAGTTGATAAACCAACTGCTGGCGTTATACCACAATCTTCAAGCGACTCTTTTCATCTCGTGGACTTTTGTTGAGCGGGCCGGGTTGCTAGCATCTTTCGGCTGATATGCTAATCATTTCTGCTTCCATTTTCCAGCTTTTAACAGCTGCGAGTTATTGATGCTCTGGAAGGTTTATTCAACAAGTTTTGCTACATTTAGGGCTGTTGGATTTTGTTCACAATATAAGTCTGTGAACACAGGTTCTGTTTACTTTATTTCAACTTTTCTCTACTCGCCAAGAAGCAGTGATCATATCAGGACTTGGATGGGTTTTCACCATTGCATATAATGGACATATTTAATTAATAATCTATATTAAGATTATTGTGGCTGTGCAGTTTACATTCTTTGAAACAGTTATAAATATATGTATACAGTCTTTTCAATATTTCCTTTGTTTTTTATTTGTAAATTGTATGTTCTGGTCGTTTGGTTAACAGTATTATGATCGGACAATCTGTCTTGTTGGGATCCTTGGGTGTTTTAAACACTCTCTGTTGTTGTAACGTTACAGATTTAATTTTCTTGGGACCAAGCGATTTATGTGATGGACTGTAAACCTTATTTTTGGACCAGTGGCTTATATGAAGGGACCAATGTTATCTGCACGAAAGTCAGTGAACACCTGTATTGTTTTCATCCATTCACGTTTGCGTTTCAAGGACAAAGTGGTTATATCAGCTTCTGGGAATCGTTTTTTTACATCATAATATTGTGGAACTATTTCATGATTATTTCATGTTAATTTGTTTGCAGTTGAAATGCTTCATACGTTCAGGATTATTTGAACTGTTGCTACTTGTTTGACATTTCATATTTCATCTCATTTATTTGTATTTAATTTTTTGCTAGGATGTATTATTTATTAATCATTGTCACTAATACCAATTAACCCAGTTGGATTGTAGATTCTTAACTGTTTTTAGGAATTGGTGGTCCATTTTTGCAGTTTAAATACACCTTATGGGTTAATAAGTGTGTTTTAGTTCATACAGGGTTAGATAGGGTTTAAGCTTCTCTCATAGTCATTTGGCTATCCAATACACATTCTATTTGGGTTTTTTATATAACCCTCTATATTTTTGAACTTTCCTTGGTGCAGGATTTATAGATCCGACAGCATGGTTTATACTGACCATAGGAGATTGGTCTTCACATTTCACATTTTACCATACTGTTTTGTTGACTGTATTCCTTTTTCCTCAGTCTATTTTGAGTAACAACAGTTGTTGTACCAACCTATTGTTCAGTCATTTTCCTGTTTCAGCACTATGATCTGCCACATTGGCCTTAGCCATATTAGTATTTAAATTTACATTTGCTAATGCACGAATCATTTATGTATATTAGGGGCACAGCTGTAATTTAGTTAATAATCTTTATAGGCCTTTTTCTTTTGGGCTGTTATTGTCCCTTCAATACTTTTATTAAACAGCTGACGTAGTTTTGTACTCTTATTGTCAGCGGCTTGTGGACCATGGATCTTTCTAGTTTGGGTTTGGATTATCTGCAGATAGGGAGGACCTTAGAGCTTTTGGCTTGGGTTCTCTTCCACAGGAAAATTCCATTACTATGGATCAATCAGATTCAGAATCATTTGTGCACTAACATTTGAACAATTACATACACATCTTGGATCACTTAGATCAAACATTTGTACTCTAAGCTGTTTAAGGTCTATATGGCTGGGATTACCCTAGAGGCTGAATACGTATTCAACCCCATGGGGCTGCTGACCAGGAACTCACTGAACAATGGTCTTTAATACAACAAATGGGCAATTATGTCCCTTTGGTTGCTTTATCCAAGTTTTATGATAGAGTTATTGATTTGGAAATAGATACAGTCAATAAGCTGGTTGGTGATATGAAACCCTTTGAGGGTGAAACCTTTCAATAAACAACTCAATAAAGTAGCAACAGACCTTAATATTTTAGAGAATCGACTATGCACCAGGAAACTCAAAACATTTCAGAGGGATCAGGGTGACTATAAGAATGCCAATCCCTTTGCAAGTTATACTAAACAGGTTAGATTTACACCTCTAGGACTCCCAAAAGAAAGACCCCGCTCTATGGCAAAAATCCCCTAGCATCTGGCTCTTCAACTGAGGATATTTCATCATGCACTGATAATGAACTACAGTCAGTATCAGATCACCATCCCCAAAGGATACTGGGTCAATCCCTTTAGGCCCAGATACTATGCAGGAGTGAAAAGCAGGAAGCTTATAACCAATATACAAGGAGTCTGTTGAAAATGGTAAATTTGAAATAAATACAAGTAATGTCAACTAACAATGTTTTCAAAACCACATCAGGTTTTGTTTATCACCCCATTTCAATTGTTGGTTTTGAATAAAGGTTTCGCTAACGTACCTGGCTTCATGTTTCTGAGGATATATTGGCTCAGGATGCTTGGTATCGACACAATGAAATCTCAATCTCTCAATTGTTTTGGTGATACTGGTAACTATAGTGGTGATAGATTTATATATATCATATTTAATCCACCCATGCATCGTAATTTTATCAGTTTCAAAACAGGTTCTCAAAGATCTTCATTTTTCCAACGATCTGATGCCCAGTACTGGTTCAAATCAACAATATTTCCTTTGGCTGAAAGAGGAAGCTATTTTGGAACTACAGAATAATAAAAATATTGTTGTTATTATTTTACTGCGCGACAAGGGTGTGGGCTGTTGTTATTTTAAACTGGGCGTGATTATGGCAAAGCCAATGAGCGCTTTAACTGGATCAGAGATACTGCCCCCTTGCCTCTCTGCATATGGCTATCAATCCCAACTTTCAGGTTTAAAAATAAATTGAGGAACTTCTTACTTTAGGCTGGGATGAATTTATCATTACCATTGATACTGTACAACTAACATGGTTCAGGATCATACATTATATCGGCTTTTTCATGCCAAAGTTCATAGGACCCCATTGTGTCCCTATTTAGACCCTATTGTTTCAGGACTAGAGGGTACTATCTATTGGAACCTTTGTCATAATTATTTCTCACCAAACATCTTAAGCCTTTGCCGCCCACAATTTAGTGATGGTCGAAGACTACATGACACCACCAATTTTTTACAGAATTAATTCGGGATAATGGTCAGGATTGAGCAAGATTGGTTGATGTGTACTTACTACTTGATATTCAGTTCTTTATACTACCAGCGCATTTCCCGATGGATCAGGCTGGTTTTACTTGCGACTCTGTCCTATTAGTTGGATAAAAGGCGGATTTATGCTAACGGACTTTCAATTCTTTTTGGTTGAATTAATATGCGCAAATTGTTCTTTACCAAGCTGGCGATGTCTTCTTTATCAGAATAATATTGTGTGATGGCAACTGAAGGAGGGCACACACGCTATGGAGGGCTCGTTTGCCCCCATTCTCTGAACTTATTGTGGCTTTGACCAGGGCTAACAAATTGACATGATTTGCCAAATTGGTCTTCATTTTGGAATATATTGAAGCATCTCTGGAAGACATTCGCAGACGTTGTTGGATGGTATGGAAAGGTATTATACATGGCTTACATGGACATATCTTATCTCAGCTTAATAACATCTGGGGCCTACAATTTTACTGACCTTCATTATGATCAGGAACATTGTACTTAGATGTTTCCATCACTGGATTACCTGATCATGTAGTTAAATTGAAGTATTTGGAAGCATCCACTGAGTACACCAATCATCCTTCATTCTCGAAGGCTACATCCACCACATGTTGTAATATTATCCCGAAAATCTCGTTATGTCGGATTAAACGTAATCTTTCTTCTCATGATTCTTCAAGGCTTTCAATCACAGCTGAAGGATCTTGCTGACAGATTTATATCCAGGGTTATGGCATGGGTTATGTTACTGAGTGCGCAGTAATCTGGTTTAATCGCCATAGAATGACAAAAGGCTTTTTGGACTTATAAGGAACATTCTTAAAATAAATTCTGCACCTTGGGTTTTACTACTGCTATAACTAGGAATTCTACACAGATCAATTAATACAGAGTGTGCATGGTGATGGAACATTTTTGCAATGCTTGACCATCGGTAAGTAGCAAATAATACTGATAGATGTCTATTTTCATTTTGGAAAAGAGGAAACAACCTTGGTTCTTTAACCACTACAAACATAATAATTGCGGAATGGATATCCACAATTTTTGCCAGACCACACTGACGGTGACCCACTGATAGGTTGTTTCCGTATGTAGCCCACTGTTGCAACTGTGATAGGTGAACAAATCTACGGCAGTTTTCTAGCAGAAATTGCTCATTGGTTTACACCGATCTCAATTTTAACTGCTAACTGTAGTAGTGAACTGGGTGATTATCTGTTTGCATCGGTGTGGTTCATTTTATCGTTGGTGAGTACTCCAGACCATTTACGATTAAATTTCTGAACGCATCAGCAATATCAAAAACAAACTCAATAACGCTCTACAAACGTCATTTTGGTTCATAAATCGACAGCAGTTGCTGCTTTTATGATTATTACGACATTATACAAGGTAACAGATCTAAGGCAGAGACGGTGGCGTTCTATTTCAAACCGCAAGAGAAAAATGGATTGTGAAAACTGGGTGGATTATTTCCACCTAATCTGAATGAATAACTCGGCCTTTTGACACAATGAATGAGATTGTAGATATAGGCTTATTGCAGGGATTCAACAATGATATTCTTTTTACACCGATAAATGATTTGATCAATGTCGCTTCGAAAACGGTCTTTGTCTTTGTTATCGTTTTTCGATGCAAGTGTTTCAGGTCACTATTATCTTGGCTCATTTGTTTCTCCCTGCCTGATTTGTTTCTGTTTTGAGCCATGCGTCTGCGCCGTGCAGGAGTTCGCTTTTGATGGTACATTGTTGACCATGTAAAGAAATATGTTGCGGGACTTGAACATTGTCTGGACTGGCATCAGAATGGCTGATATTTGTTTTAGAGAGGTCTGGTGCATTGGCGCGCTAGTAAATGGAAATGAGTCGGCATAAGTGATATTCTTATAGCCTAATTTACATTGTGTGGTTTGGAGCTTTATATTTGCTTGGCGTGCCTTTCCAGATCTTTTTTACCTGTGAGTTTGCAATGTCATGTTCAGCTTTCGCCATTACCTCCTACTGGTGTATGGCCTTTGTCTTGTGCTATGATGCTTTAGGATGCCCGAAACAATTTGCTCCATTTGCACATTGAAAGACTTAATTTTACAGGAATTTTCCAAATGGCATCCTCAAAAATCTGTACCTACGCAAGCAGAGTACTTGAAAGTAGTGGAGCAATGAGAATTTTTGCATAAAGCTAATTTGCCAAAATGAACTCTTTGCATCTAACACAGAAAAAAACAGGGCATTTGGCATTAAGTTTTACGACTTCTTCAACATGTGCGCATTGGACGATGGGGTGTACTTTAATATTTTTGTTCAAATCTGGTGGGTCAATAAATATTTCTTGTCTGAACTTTCTTGTGAACTACCACCATGGAAGATACCCATTCATTTGCGCGAGTTTCAACTGAATAAATCACACACACCCCCAATGTCTTTTCCATTTTATATATAACAAGCTTGGCTTTGACTCTGTCTTGCATGGCTACCTGGAACTTTGCATTCAGCCTGATATTAACTGGAATGACCTCTGGGTCTAACATGTGTGTGAACGCACAGCTGGAAGTTTGCCTGGTTTGTCTTTGAAAAGATTAGCATAGTTGAAAAAAGAATGTATGACAAAATTGCGGTAATGCTTCTTTTAAGTTAACACGGTGGACTTCCTTATTAAATGAAACAGTCCCATTTTCAAACGTGTCTGTGAGCCCCAATAAATGACTGGACATTGCCTCTTGACCACATACAATGCAAGTTGGCTAATGGCAGAGTAACATGAAAGCAATACTAAGCGCCGGTTTGGATTTCTTCAGCTCCACCAAGCAACAAGATTCACACCTTATACGATAAGCCTTTCACCATACCACACTCTGCCGTCATTTTCTGCTTGGAATAACGTATGAGCCTATATCAACTTTGAAGGGTCCTGCATGGGTTTGCCATTTATCTGGACAGTGAAACACTTCATTCTTTGTCCTTAAATCCTGCTTTGACCGTTTCATAAAGCACTGACATATAACAACATGAAGAAGGGTAGGACTGGGACATCGCTTCAGTGAATTCATTTTCTTAAAATGTTCCATTTTAATAAATTAGAGGGCCTTTTAGTTTACAAAACCTTTGCAAAAGCTCATCATTATTACATCTAGGCATTGACCATTATAAACATTTCTCCCTTTAGATTCATGACTGCTCTTCCATCACAAATACAACAGTTGTAATGGAAGGTTGGGGCCCATGTTTGAGTTTGCTGACTCACTCTTATCTTCCTGAGGACTGTGAAAACTCTGGAATTTGCTGGAAAGTTCAGGGACACAACTGCATGCTGGGGTTAGTTGCTGCTACATGTACTTGGGCCCTGTTTCTTTTAACCACGTTCTGCATACTATCAACATGAACTTTATCACTGCGCCTTCTAAGGCTGTTGTTTGTAAGCATAGTCATGTGCTTTTCTTTGAGCTATATGTCTGACAAATCTAAATGGTCTTATTCAAACTTAAATCACTGTCACAACATAAAGTATCTTTCTCTGGCATCATCTTTATACCACCCACACAAGTCTTGTCGCTTTATCAAGTCGTCCATAAATCACCTGCATGTGTTTGGCTTTCATTTCTCAGTCAGTTATATATATATGCTGCAAAGGATTTTCGGACTTTTGATGCCTTGTGTAAAATAATTGACTTTCCATTGTAATATTTGTCTGGGGTTACATTCCTCCTAAGTGTGTTTCAAAACTTCATTCTGGGTCCTCCGTTAGTGCGGCAGTGCATCAATATTAGTTCCCCTCTCATATGAATGAGGTGCAAACATGAGCTCCTTTCTATTGCTTCCAATTCAAGCTAAATTAAGTAGGGTAAATGTCTTTGTACATTTATCTTTGTCGGAGGAATGAAACTAATATGAAAATGTCAGCACTCTTGCTCAAACATATAAGCTCTCATCAATATTACCAACTCCAAACACAAGTGCATGGTTTGATGCATCTGCCATGCCCACAATTATGCTAAACACACTGAAATATGGCTTTGTAATTATGTATGAAGAAACAGTTCCGTGAGCTTGTAACAACATTCAAATGCATAATAAACTCTTCAAAATACTGTACTTTGTGAAATATGCTCTGTAATGGTGGTATTCTGCAAAATATGCATTGTAATGGCTGTATTTTGCAAAATAGCTTTACTGTAACACTGCACAAATATGTGTACATTTTATACACTTCTGATAACTCAAATATCTTTGCTTAATACGAAAATACATGTTTTGCGAAAATGCGGTTGTTTCCCCTTATTTTATTCATTTTATGCAATTTGGACTTTATTTCAAACATTTTCCATAGTAATTTGAATATTCTTATCAATACCGTACATATCTGTTTATGGGAACATTGTTTAGAATGTTCTGTATGCCTTGTTTCATATTTTACGAAAATGAAATAGTGCTGAGAAAGTTTTAATATCTGAAATTCGTTTCTGACCTGTTTTGTGAAGTTTGCACATTTTAGGGTTAATCCACTCCTCTATATTCCTCCATCTCTAAGCAAGTGCCTTAAGTCATTTAAGCCAAGTTGCCTCTAACTTCATGCCCTTTGGATATGCCGGTTCTGACTCCATGTCCTTTTAGACATGCCACTTCTGGCACCATGTCACACGCCCTTATCTAACATTAATTATAAGCAGATG